>NC_134481.1:3638138-3715638 GCF_964194025.1 Convolutriloba macropyga
TGGAAACCACAAACCTAGAAAAAGATATTGCTCCTTGAAAATACAGAAATCGTGTTTCTACAGTAAATATAAGCTTTTTTCTGAAAAATGTTTTATATATTTATTTTTAGCTATATAATATGCGTTTATAAACATTTACCTACGATTTGGCCTGGGATTTTGCCTATAGATATTCTTAAATATTTATATATATATATATATATATATATATATATGTATAAATATAAATATATATATATATATTTATATTTATATATATATATATATATATATATATATATATATAAATATATATATATATATATATATATATATATATATAGAAGTGTGTGTGTCTCTCTCTCTCTCTCTCTCTCTCTCTCTCTCTGTGTGTGTGTGTGTGTGTGTGTGTGTGTGTATTTAATAACTGAATGTTCATTAGCAACTTTAAAACCTCAATCATCAAGTGGAAAAGTAGCTGTTTTTATTCATCTGGTGTAATTGGTTCGCATATATCGCTACCGAGTAATCATCATATCTTTTCCACAACCATTTTACATTTTCTAGATATTTAGTTTTTTTCTTTTTTTACTGAACAGTTTGATAACAGCAACATTTAGCTTCAAGGAAATATTCATTCAGTTTTCTGGTGTTCAATCTCTTTCATTTCATTTAACTCTGTATCACTCAAGTGTGCAAATGAGTTTCAAGACTTTTTGTGAAATTTGTTATATATGTAAAAAAAATTCTACGGAATGTTTTGCCTGAACCTAGGCAATGAAGACTAGAAGCTGAATTTGTTATTAAAAAACCATAGATTGGATTTTAAAAAAATGAACCTAGATCTCTACAAAATTACAAACCCTACGTAGTTGAATTTACCTAATCGATTATTAACTTTTGTTCCAAGTACGGCAGTCAACCTCTGATGAAACTGCAAAATATTGAAACTGAATATTTTCTACTAATACATGAATCTCAACTGGCCGTCAAATTTTTCAAAACTAGTCTGCTAAGAAACTTCATGACCGTTGTTTTTCTCATAGAATGAATATTTCGTTAGCTATCATCGATATCGTATCGGGTTAACCCTATTCTGGAACAAATGACATCAACCAAATATGATATGGGAAAAATGGTTTAGCACAGCTGTACTAGCGATCGTAGTACAAGAACGCGTACAAGTGGACAGACTATTGAGACCACGCCCCCAAAAAGAGCAGTGCTAGAGTACCCTCAAGTACCTATTTACGAGTCACCCACAGCGGACGAGACAACAGCAGTGAAAAGACCGAGAGAAAAGCGAAATAAAAAAAGAATCGCTGACTGGCAAAACCAATGCCAGTCAGTTGAGGACAAGGGTACGTACGTAGACAACATACCATGGGACGAGGCCGACACAAAAACAAAAAGTCTCATATATCTTTCATTAGGACACGAAGCAACCAACATCTTCCATCAAAGGAATCCCCATACAGAAATAGAGAAATGCACGATATATGCATTCATAGTACACTTCAAAGAACATTCAAAGAAGTAAGGAATGAAAAATTTGACAGAACCAGTTTTTTAACTGCAAACAAAAAATTAACGAGCAGAATAAAACAGAAGGCATCACATGGGTAAAAATCATATTTATCCAGGACATGAGAAATCCCCAAATACAGAAGAACCTACTTTCAGAAGATAGAGACCCCATTGGGACACTACAATGAGCAATGGTACGTGAAAGCGGATAGGAGAATCAGCAGAAAATGACAAACAACAACAAGAGTAACAAAGACATACACCCAATTGGGACAACAGAAGTACAATACATACATCGATACAACATATAAAAAAGAACAGGCATCCTACCAACAACAAAAACCGGCCTTTTTCGAGATTGCTGGAAATGACGATCCAAATTAGACCCAGGACACCTATACTCATGCCAAGCAGAACAAAAAAGATGTCGAATTTTTCAGGAAACTGGACATTATTCAAAAAACTGCAGAGCAAAAATGCCATCTAGACCGGTTAAAAGGACATGAAACAAAAACAATGTACAAGGTAGGAGCACACCTACCACACCAATACAAAGCAATAACCAACAAAACGCAAGAAGAAGTAGAAAAATTCATACAACATCAGTCAAAAATATATCACAAGCAGGAAGTGCACACTCCGCTGAAAACGAATCCATTGATCCAGAAAGCACATTTTACATCCGGGAAAAGATAGAGGACTGGAGTACAATCAATCTCATTAAACACAACTGGACGGACACAAGAAGAAACATGATCAATAAAACACAACCCGGAGATAACTGGAGAGAAACCCATACGCGTGACACAAAACTACAGCGGCTGGTAGACACAGGAAGCCCCCGAAGCTTCACCTCACAGACAACAGCGATTAAACTTATCACAAAACTGGGCCAAAGTATCGTAAAAAAACAACCCAATGGAGTGAATTCCGATGTTTCAACAACAACAAAATAAACATACAAGGTGTCGTCAACATGAGTATCCTAACTGGGAACAGCTCCGGAACGAACTGTGAGATTCTGGTAGTGTCAACTACCACGGTAATCCTCCTGGGCAGAGACTTCCTCCAGAAGCTGGGAATACATCCATCTGAAAAACTAAAAGGTGAGAAATATATGATCAAACAAATAAATAAATATCAGCAAATAGCACTCAATATGTTTGAAAACCACCCACACCTTCGCACACGACTGGGTCGATCAAAAAACCATATAGCAAAATCCACATTCAAGCAATATTTCAAACCAACACAACCCAAAGGACGAAGAGTCTCACTCCACCTACTCGATAATGTACAAAAAGAACTAAAAAAACTAATAGAAGAAAAACAAATAATTAAACTAGTAAAATGTTGGGACGAATATTTCATCAGCCGTGTAGTAATAACAGTCGCAATCAACAATTCAATAAAAATAGCAACAGACTCATAAGAACTCAACAACGCCATACACAAAAACAAATATCAGATGCAAATCATCGGCCATCTAATGGACACAATATTAAAAAAATTAGCGAATTACAAAATAAAGAAGACACGAGATATTTCTCTTAAATAGAATGATATACGCGTATAGCCAAATGCCACACCACAGAGACACACAAAAACACTGCAATTTCAAAACTCTACGAGGAAACGCCACAGGCGTATATAGATTTAAAGTCGGATTTCAAGGACTGACATACATGCCAGCCCCTTTCGAAAAAAGCAATGGACTTCGCATTAAACAACAAAAACTCCGCTCACGCTCTCCTAAATGATAAAATAATTATTGCCAAAAGCACTATAGAACTTCGTGAAAAAGAATTAACAAAGTCCTTTACAGACTAGACAAGGAAAACCGAGCAATAAGTCAACAAAAATGTCAATTCGCACTAACAGAAAAAGTATGGCTAGGATAACAAAAAACTCACAAACGGGATAAAAATCCTAACAGAAAAGAAAACTAACGCAATAGCTCAAATGGAACAACCACACACACTTGAAAACTACATTCCTTTATGGCAAGTATCCACCATATCATAAAAATTATACCAAATCTATCAAAACTAACAGTCCAATTGAGACCATTGCTATGTACAAAAAACAACATAAAAGTGTCCAAACTCAAATGGACCGAAGAAAACGACGCGGCATTTGCAAACATTGTAACAGCAATTGCTGCAATCATAAAAACAAGCATATTGACAAAGTAAAACCCAAAAGGTTAGATGCGACGCAAGCAGAAATGGATTAGGGGCACGCTATGAACACTCCATGGATAACACTTGGCAACCAAAATCATGCGCCAGTAGAATTCTAAATAGTAACGAACACAAATGAACAGTACCAATGAACAGTACCAATGAACTCGAGCTCTTAGCAGTGGTCTGATCCTTGGAACAATACCTATACAATCTGTACTGGTGCAAAGTCGAGTTGCAAACAGAACACCAAGCACTCCTATCGGTCTTGAAACAGGGGACATCAAACATATTAAATTCGGTTAACTATGTGGGTAGACAGACTTCTACCATTACTCTTTAAATTCTATTATTTATCAGGATAAAATATGGTCCTTGCTATGTATTTCAGCAGATATCTCATCGCAGCAGCACCACCTATTTCAGAACACGACAAAAATTATGTTATCAACATAATTAATTCATTCAATTACATACAAAAAAGCACACAGAGAATAACAACCGATAAGAGAGCGACAAAAACAAGCAAACGCAATGACGTCCTCGGCAAAATAAAACAAAGCAGCAAAAGCAAACACGGTTTTAGCCCTAATCGTTATCAAAATTAGTCGCTTCTATTAAATGCAAATTTGGCAACCAATTTAAACATAAAAGTGCACGTTTGTATAAGAAATTGTCCAACAAGAAATACCATTGTTCAACAAATTATCAAAAAATTTAGATAAAAAACAAGATGAATCTCAACCCCCTTCAGAATAAATCAGAGTTGCCTATTAAATATAACATAACTCCACAAAATCCCAAATCGATTACAACAGGCACGCAAACTGAGCAATCATCAAAAATAGAAAAAGCACAGAGCCCCTAGACACCAACGGGACAAAGAACCTATTCGATAGTCTCTAGCCGGGCAATAACATATTACAATTGGCGAACCTCCACAGGGCTATGAAAAAACATTCTAAAAAATTGATTTCAATCCGGAAAGATATCTCCGTTAAAGAGACCGGATGTATACTTTTGAAGGCAAACTTTATTCACCACCTCAGTTACGAGACATTATTTTACACTCAAAACATAGAACCCACACAAGACAAGCAGGAATGATGTTCATGGACCAACTTATCTGGTTTCCGCGCATCCACTGGGAATTTTCTGCCAATTGCACAATGATGTAAAGCATGCACAGCCATAGGTTAGAACCTAAAACCCTTAATAACCATAAACACTTACACAAACTCAACTCACTAACAGAATCTAATGAAGAATTACAATTAGACTTTACAGGACCAATCACAGAACTTAAAAAGGAAACATACATATTAGTATCTTTTGATACTCAAGATAACCGCACGCAGAAGCATACCACAATTGCGACACAGAAACAGCTTTAAGCCACTTAAAAAGCTACATACAATTCCATGGCATCTCGCGTGCAATAAGTTGCGATCAAGCACAAGCATTTATGTCAGAGAACTTTTAAATTTTCTACAAAGACAATAATATAAAACATATACCAGCATCCGTAATGGACCACAGAGGCGCAGACCTAGTAGAGTGCAAGATACAAACACTAAAGCGGCGCCTTTCTGTTTTAATTATAGATCCCATGTGAGAAAAAGGAAAACTGAACAAAAAATTGCACATATAACAGAAAACATAAAACTATTTACCAACACAAACACACGCAATACACTTTCCGAAGCACAATTTGGCAGACCACCAAACACGCAACTAACAAAAATACTCACAAAACCAATTTAAAACAGACTAAGCTATAAAAAACAAAAACTGAAGAGATCAATGCTAAGTGAGGAGGCTTTTTGGAATCATGAGATGACTCGAAACCCCAGGTAGATATTCCTTAAAGAACGCCCCCCCTCCAGCTCCGACACAGAAACGGGCAATCAACCCCTAGCCAGCACACACAGTGGAACCGCCCAGAAACGTTATCATATTTCACTCATCCGCATAAACCCAGATAAACTTAGCGTCCGGCGACAAGACCTCTGTAATCGCAAAAGTCAAAAACCAAGAAGCACGCAAAACGATTCTGCGCAGATCCAAAGAGCCCACGGGCACATAAAAACCCCTATGAAACATTACCCCGGACGGGATCATTACAAACTACACACTTTACACTATAAACCCGGATACTCCCGAATAAAAAAGTAATACATAGGAGCGGCATAACAATAGCAACAGAAACAAATTGACTCATTGACTTGTTAGCATAGAAAACAGTGGGGGAATATAAAAAATAGGGACAAAATTGGAAAATTTTATTGAGATAAACAAAAATCCAAAGAAAAAGATGAAGCACAACTAAATCTAGCTGCTCTACAAGAGACCTGACCAAAATCTACAGAAAACAAAGGGAACCAGGAAAAACCAGGCCCACCAAACCCTACCGGGTCAACAACGCAAAAGAATCCACACAAATCCCCAAGAGAAAGAGCGAACACACGAAACGCAGCAAAATCAAGAAAACCTCACAATACAAAAATAAATCAAAACAGGCGGCATTAGCACAGTCGTGGAAATAAAAAATTTAGTATCTCATTCCCCGCAACAAAACCCCCTTACTATTATAACCTCCAAATCCGCGGAGGATTTTTTGTCGCAACCAAGTCCCAGAACGAAATCCATGCATAAGGGTGTTCAACGTAGACAGAGCACCAACAACGAATTCAACAAAGTGCTATCAACCAGTAAGACCAACAGGGCACAACAAAGTAAAGCTCCAGTTACAAACTTAGCACCCAACAACAAGCCCTATCGGGTTGGAACAAGAAAAGAGGAAATCCAAGCTAGCCCGAACATTCATAAGACTAAAATCCTGATGAAATCTGAAGACGACCATCTGGCAATGCCCGAAGACACCATACTTGCACCCGCAGGCTTAGGTATCTTATTCGACTTAACAACCATTCCCGTAGCCAATCGAGCATGCCCTTTCGGTGGACGAATGCAACGCCCACAAGGAGGAAACGTCGCACATCAGCCCCATGTCATCGTACAGCACCGCCCCATCGGACATCCCCGCTCAGGCCAAACAAAATGCTAGCCCAATCTTATCTTTGGACACAGACGATATCGAATGTTTGAACCAAATTTTTGGCTGTTAACCAGCCAAAAATTTTCTCCAGCAGGGGAAGTATGTTACATGCGCAACCAAGGGAAAGTTAACCAAGCATCTAAACACTACTTTTATCAACACTGTTAAACTATATTAATATATCATAATACCCGGAGGGACTCACCACCTTGATGCATCTACTGTATGCAGTAAACTTGCATCCAGTTGCAGTTTAGTTAGTTCCCATTTTATGTAACAGTATAGCATTGGCAGGTATTGTCTGATCACGCCTCTAACTCAGCACAGCTGAGAATGATTCACTGCCTTTTGCTTTCCACTTCCACTGAACAAGAATTAGTCGATCGTTCAACAAAAAAACTTCTACTTGCTCTTTTTGACTAACCATAAAAATGAATAAAGCACAAAAGTTAGGACTAGCAGAGAATTGCGTTCAGTTTTTAGGAGTTCGAAAATCTGCTTAACAAGGAAAAAATAAAAAACTCAACAAATATAGATATCTAAATAAAATGGATGGAGAACAAATTCTGGATGACTTGAAGGTAATCTGACAGTCCTCTCGATAAACTCAATGACTTGATCTTGTGATAGACTGTCGGGTATTATATAATGGTCACGGAAATTTTTCTGCTGTGAAGTAAGTTCCTGGTCGTGAGACCTCTCCACGGATTGGTAAGCGAGGGTTACATAACCTTAAAGCATTATTCTAGTTAAGTTATATAACTGAAAAGTTTAATAAGAGTTAAAGGTTCATCTCATTGGAAAAAATATTCTTTAAGAATTCAAAATTTTAACATTATCTGTTAAAGGACAAATTGTTTTCATTTGAAGAAGAAATTTATTGCTAGAATTATAAACTGAGATATTTCCTCTGTTAAAAACAATTGAAATAAATATTGAAAATGAGCCCTTCTGCCCTGAGAGTGGTTCACAGAGAATTCAACGTGACAGAAGAAGAGAAACAGATAGACGACCGGTTGAACCAAGGACTCTATGATGGAATACAAAAACAAATGACAGAATCGGACATGGTGAACGTAGAATAAACGATTCTCAAGATACCCAGGATGGCAAAATAGACAATTTTTTCTTTCAAAATTAAAATGTATAGAAAAAAGACTTTTTGGAAGGACGTCTACCTAAAACTCTACATCATGGATAATAAAGATCGAAATTTGAAACGAGCACAATTTTTATTTTCATTTGACAGGGTGTATCCTTAGAACAAAGAGCAGGGGGGCTTACTCAACTGAACACTCGACTGATCAACATATGAAAAATTTTAATGACAGACTTTAAATGATAAAACTATAAAAGAGTAAATTATGACTAGACTGAAATTAGAAGTAAACAAAATGAGAAAAGAAATTAGAAGAAATAAATAAACTAAAAATTAAACCAACTAAAAAACTTTAGTTAAGAAAAGATCCATTAACAAAAGAGTTAAATGTAATAAACCAATACCTGGATCTTGTAGCCAACACTGTGTAAAAACAAAATTTGAAAAACGCTAAAAAAACCACCAAATGCTCTTGAAGATAACACCATTCTTCTTTAAGAACTGGAAATACCTTTAACCTTAACACTACTTGATTTCGAAGATGAAACAATTACAGTTAGTTATGAAAGGTTTAGTGTTCTACTAGAGTAATGAAAATAGACTAATAATTGATTGGAGTTGAAAGAAGTCGATGCAACTTCGAATCGATTCAAAATAAATGATGGTCAGTTATCCCTAAAACCTTATGGAATAAAAATGAAAGAACATGTATAGAGTTTTTAGTAAAGTTTCAGGATATAATAGAGCGAAGGAGAAAAAAACAGATTTTCAAATGACATCAACTACACACAAAGTGTAATAATACAAGTACTAGAATAAAAACGTTAGAGGTTTAAGATATAACTTTTCACTAAACAAAAAAACTAGTGAGAATTATTTCAAAGTAACCACTTCAAGAATATGAAGGTGAATAAGAAGTTAAAGCTAGTGGTTTATTAAATGCACACCATGAGCACTAGCTTCAGATATTACAATTACTAATACGGAAACAAAAGCAGGACATGATGAATTGCATAATGATTTGCCACAGATGTCCAAACAACTGTTATCGATGCAAGCTATCACCCAAGAAGAGCTAGTTAATTTGATTTTCAATTATGGCAAATAGAAAGAAGATGCAACAACAAGAATTTAATATAGAAGTACTTGGTCCTCGATTGAAAACTTTAGAAGGCAAAGTTTTGTATTATTATACAAAGATTAAACAGTACCCGCTGATTTATTTGATATGCCATCTTTATGTAATAACACACAAAATTAAAATTATATAAAAAAACAGAATTAGAAAAACTTACCAAATACGGATAGGCTATACACTTAATGATTAAATGTAGTATGAAGTACATCAGAAGAAATATTCGTAATTGGAGGGTGCATTGATGTAGTCAGTTTTATAATAAAGCGTTTTAACGATTTACTTAAAGAACATAAAACAAAATTAAAAGCAAAATACAGTGATTTTGAAGCAGTCAATATAGAAATTTGAAAAAAATAGATATAGTTAGAAAACAATGCTATCAATATTGGTAGTAATTTGATTAAATTTTTAAACAACGCATCAATAAAATATAACAACATTCACTCCACTACTGAAATGACAACTGTTGACCATTAGACAATTCTGAAAAGTTGTATAAGCCAAACAGTGAAGCCAAACATAAAGTTATTGATTATGCAGGAAGAAATAAGGATAAATGTTCTATCTTTTCATAAAGATAAAAAATCTAATTGCAATAGGAAATTAACAAAATTCAAAGAACGCAATCGGTATTTTACAAGAAAGAAGTTTTTTGTGAAGAAATAACAGAAGATTTCTATTACCAACAGGAATTTTTAACAACTAAACTTAAAAGACCCGAAGACCTGAACCTAATATTAAAGTTTTGGAATCACTTAACATTTTCATAAACGTAAATGGCAAGAAATCGATTCAATCAAACCAAAGCAACAAATGACAACAATATTAAGCAAACTAACAAGTGAGGCCTCATGGTTGACGTCTTAACCGATAGACGTACCAAGATAAAGAAACTTCAACGAATGTGATTGGTTGACAAATATAGAAGAGTGTACTTTTATGCGTTGAATCAGCCAAATGTGCCTTAGCCTAACCATAGATCATAGATTTTTACCGCATCTGACCATGCCTCGCGGGCCATGGCCATGCCTCAGCGGCCCGTGGGACTTGATTTAATTCTATCACAACCGAAATTGAGATCAGTTTTCCTCAAAAAAAATAATTTTTATCTCTCGGCTTATCGCGATTTGACGGCGCTGAGCAATTTTACGTCAACATTCATATCCTATTTATAAACTTGGAAAATTCGTAGACGAATCAGTCAATCAGAGAGCATCATTCTCATTTTCTCAATTGTGAGTGGCCAGCAATAAATTTCTATATTCTGGTACGTCATTTTCACTATCGCTGGCCAATCAGGTATATATAGAAAATAATCATAGTTTTTACATGAAAATAAATTTTAACTAAAAATATTAATTTCACTTGTTGATATTGATGATGACTTTTTTCATGAAAAATTACTCCCATCAGTGGTATAGTAATTTGCCTAGTGCTTGTAGGGGGGGGGGGGGGGGGTCCTGACCCCCCCTACAAGAAATTTTACCTCTGAAAAAGTGAAATCTTTGTAATTTTTTCAGAGTGTAAGGCAAATTACTATACTTTTCAGCTATTTCCATTTCATTTTGATGATTCATGTAAATTGAAACTTGGGAATTGGGTTTTGTGCGCGATTGAGGGTAAAACTTTAAATTGGGATTTAATTTAGTTTGGAGAGCGGGGAAATGTTTGGACTTGTCAAAGATTTTTTTACGGTGTGGAATTTACGAGAAACGGAATCAAAGGGAATAAATTTTGTGGAAATTTAACTTAATGGTTAGACAAAATCAAATCTGTATGTTTTTATGGGCTTTGAAATTATATTGCGGTAGCGAGGAAAAATGTTCAAATTACGATTAAAAACAAATTGTGTCGGTGAGTGAAAGACTTCAAGGGGGCAATTTAGGGACCGAATTATCTTGTCTGAGTCAGTGTGGTACGGAATATTTTGTTATGGAATGTCTGGAACTATTCCTATTTGCCTACAGTAAAGAAATGAGAGTTTGAAACTTGAGGTTTGGAAGTTATGAATATTCAATCTCCATTTTAAAGTCTCTACTTAAAGCGCTAAGAGCTCAATCTATACAATTTGCTCAATGCCTCAGTGAAATGCATATTTGCAAAATTTGTGACATTTATATTGACAAAAATCAAGAAAAAAACGCCCATTTTTCAAATCATTACCCAGATATATATACCGAAAACTTTGTACTTTATGTTGCAAATCTGTTTTTTTTCCTCCCAGAACTGAAAGCCCATTTAAAACACAATTCATACCTCCAGCCCAACCCCTTATACGACTATCGTTCTCTTGCAGCTGGTAAAGTTAACGATCAAACTTGTCCCTTTTGTAAGGCGGTCTTTTATTATAAACTTGAATTGGAAGAGCACCATTTAAAAGACAAGTGCTTGGGTGACAAGGTGTGAAGCCTCTTCAGGAGGAAAACGGGACAGAGATTCTAAAGTACGTTTCCTTTTTAACTTTTGAATTGAAGAAAACAGTTTCTTAACACTTTACTTTGCATTTTTTTTAACTTTCCTTTCTTTTAAAGATGTACTAATTAAACTATACAAAGCTGCAGTATTATTTAAACTGAGTCAGAATCATAAATAACAATACGTTGGCGTTTAGTAGAAATAACTGGGGAGTCTCTATTACTTTGAATTTCATCCTCTTCAATTAATTGTGGTCGACTAGTGCTGGGTAATTTTTTTTTGCTCTCCTCTCTTCTTTTGATTTTCTTTTTTCTCTGTTTGATTACTGACAAAAGCGTGTAATCGTTGCTGATAGAGGGACTGGTGTCAGCTCTCTCGCTTTCTTCAGCTTCTGTCAAAATAAAGGGGTTATTGGGAGTCTCATTGTCAGACTCATCGCTCATTTCAGAGATATTAGTTAAGTCAACAACGTCTTCAAGTTCCTCGTTTGAATAAGTGCGCTGGTTGAAACCGGGATCAGGGGTCCCCATCCAGACGCTTCCCCACCCTCGGTTAAATTGAAGACGTTAATATCCTCATCTGATTCGATTCCCCAATCGGGCTCATCACATATTTTCTTTGAAATGTACTCATCTCGAAGAGAGAAATGTCCAAAAGGCAAGGTTGTTTTCCGGTCAGCATTTATGTATCTCTTATCGTCGTACGCACTCAAGGCAATTCTGTTCACAGATACAGTTTCTAGTTGATGTTTTGTCGAAGCAATCTTTACATTTTCGAGTCTGACAAGTTCACCGTTTTCGAGGATTTTTTTGAACAGCTCATGGTGGAGTTTTGACTGGGCAAATTTCTTGGTGCCCTTAGCTGACATTTTTTCGAAACAGCCAGCAATTAAAAAATTAAGTTTGGGTTTGAGTGCGCAGAACTCTTCAATTGGTGCTCCAGCTAATTCATCCTTAAACATTAGGACCACTTTTTCCTTAGACTGATCATATAGGGGGTGGTTTTTTGGGAGATTAGAGAGATCAAAGTGTGCTATTAGGTTTGGGTTTTTTGATAGATCATCGTAAAAGTTACCCGTTTGTACTTTGTAGATAAAACTGTCCGTGTCAGAGTATAAAAGATGGCATGATGTTTTTTTTTCATCACATTATAATGGAAGTCCATCATGAAAAGTTTGGACAGTTCCAAAATACATGCGCCCACTATGTTAGGCTTGTTCCACATTATGTTCTGTTTCTTTTTGGTAATGAGCGACAGATTTTCGTCAATAACATTTTTAGTCCTAATGACACCTTCAGATGTAGCTTTGAAAAGTTCGTCTTCAGTGCGGACAAAAGTTACAGTAACTCGATTCCTTAAACATTCACAAAGTTTACCAAATGTCGAATTCGTCATTAGGTTGAAGAAATCCTGGTCAAGTTTTGATGTTGCGTCTTGTCGCCTTTGGGTATTTAATTCAACATAACTTGATAACCACTTTGATTGTTGGAACTTGATAGCTTTATGAATCGTTGTTACTATAAATCCTTGTTCAACAAAGATGAAATGTTTGTCTGAGTTTATTTGTTTTTGTTGCTGAAACCTTCAGTGCGTTTTTGATTTTGGGTTTGGTACTCACTGAGCTCCAACGGGTCAATTGGTTGTTTGTCAGAAATGATTGGGAAATCCGAATGCTTCTCATGAATCGCATCCGGATATTCCAGGCCCACTTCAACAACAAATCCAATCTCTCCATTATCGTTCGTTTGGAGAATTTCCTCAAGAGTTATTTCGGTTACCAACTCGAACGCTTTCTCAGGTAGTCGATAGTTGAACATAACCCCTCCATAAAGATTATTTGCATCAATATAAATGATCGATGCCAGTTCTTTTGACTCATCATAGTTGGGCAGTGAAGGGCTGTTAGCCCTTTCTAGCCTTGAGCTCAATACTGATGCTACCCCACCACGGATCATTCTTTCAGTCATGTCAAGCAGGTCGTGGTCAGTCAAAACCTCAAGCTGTGGTTGGCAAGCTTTTAGACATGCGCTGCCTGAGAGATTAGAGGCGGTGTAAAATTGCGCGCAGTCAAGCCAGTATGTTTTATAGCATACAGATCTCAACAAATCAAACCAACATGCCAGTTGCAGAACGTCTCCAGTGAGGTACAGCTCTAGAAATTGCCTTAGGTTCTCACAATCGAATTCTATGAAAGCTTTTTTCAGCTGATCAAGTTCCGCATACGTTATGTCGATGCTGTTATCCTTCAGGCTGTTTTTCCAGTGTCGTATACCAGGAAGTTCGAGGTCGTTTATTTTGTCAAAACTATCTACATAAGAGTAGGGAAAATTTCCTTTCTGTTATAGCAGCTCACGTTGTTCAAGACTATATCCACGATAAAAGTTATCCAAGATTGTGAATTTGTCATGTGGCAGAGTCTGTACTAATTTTTTCAGGCTGCTGGGCATGAATTTGAAACTGTCAATGAATCGTAAGTACTCATAGATAGCAACCTCGTCTCGTTTTAGTCCTCCTAGTCTCAATGTATACACCATAGTTCAAAGTAATGAACTTTCATCGTTCTTGGGTACCACTACAATCTTTACATTTGCTGTTGCGGAGTGCAGGGTTTTAACAATGTGGTGAAGATCATAGTTCATCATATTATGAGCAATAACTGGCGTATAATCAAGTGTTCTGCGCTTCAAGTTACACCCATTGTGAGCATAACCTAGAAATTGTCCCCGAAAGTGGCAATGATTCAGAACTTTTTCATCATCAGTTTCAAAGGGAACATCGCAAATCCAACAACATGTATGAAATGTTTTTGAAGGTGGTGTTCCAATGAAGATGGGATACTTCCTCTTCTGATGATAAAAGAATTTTTCTAGCTTCTCGATCTTGGAGAAAAAACTCTTCATGCAGTCAGGACCTGTATAGATGTCGAAGTGTATGAGTTCAGGGATTCCTCGCTCTATGACCATTAAGCAATAACTGCATGGTAGATGTTTCTCTAAAGCATGAGTCCTGGAGACATTTGGATGATTTTTCACTGTTGCTACTGGAACCATCAATGATTCAAGGTCCAAGTGAATCACAAAGGCTGAAATTCACCTCGCAGCAAAATTTTTGAATGTCACTTTGTTTTTCGTTAAACTAGCCATAGTTATTTGTAGCGAATCTTGTTCTTGACATTTTTGCTGATGTATGTTTAAGTATTTAATGGAAGAACAAACGTGGAGACAGTTTCGACACAGATAACTTCTTTCACGATATTCTTTTCCACTAATTTTTGAGATGAGTTTATGCAAGTTTACTATCAAAACATAATGGTAGGTTTCTCCATTGCTGAGTAGAAGTAAGTCAAGAAGGAACGGATAATTTTTTCCAGTGGAAAGTCTCAAAGGCAGCAGTTGTTTTGACTCATACCTAAAAACAATTTTTTTTGGAGAGCTTTAGTTAGTGAACACGGTTTTTTTTTTTTTTTCACATCAATGAATTTCATTCGCCGGTTCTTTTTTAAGAAAGTTTTTTGTGTGAATTTTTGGATAACTATTGCAAATAAGTGGTGTTACCTGAAAACGTTGACCTGAACTTCGTTTAAATCCTCGAACTTCGAAATGTCCAACAGGCTCATCGGCATATCAAATTCACCAATCGGTTGCTTTGCTGAAGTGTTCTCGCTGCTATATGTCAAAATATTTGTCCTGGGTCTGAAGCAGTGTCTAGGCGGTTCCATTTTCTCTTTCAAGTAGTCAAGATGATACCCAGCATTGAAACAGTGCAGAAAGCACTTGTCATCATTTGCGTTGTGTATGTTCAGGAGATTGAAGTCTCTCCGCAATGGATGGTTATCCGGAAATGGTATGAAGCAGCTCCCCCTCACTGGAATATAACGCACCAGTTTGATCGTGATTTTGTCAATTGTCTGCAGCTGCCATCCGCTTCCATAGCTTGAAGAAGAAACCAGCTTCGAAACTATGTTGTCCAATAGTTCCTCAAAAACGGTATCAGTTATACCTGTGTAGTATACCGTTGTTGTCTTCGTGTTGAAGTAGACGCTGACTTTTTCTGGTTCTTCTGCTCCAGGTTTTTGAAGGCCCATCTCAACCATCAGTTGCATTTTTTGAGGGTACTGATTGGTGTGTTTTCTGATGATTTCTGCAATCTCGTTTCGTTTTCTGAACAAATATCCCATGATGTCTAGATCGTTACTGGTAGGATGAAGTTCATAGTAGTTGATGCCCTCATTGATTGAGCTGACAACTGGCGTTGCGGGACTCCATCCAACTGGATCCATTTCGTAGACTGGAAGACCGTGTTCGTTGTTTATGTGACGAGCAAAGTCAAACTTTGCCTGAAAGCCCATACGACATGCATAACACACTTTCAGAATAGGTTGGTGATGGGAAACCTGTGAATGTTTGCGTAGGGTGGGCAAACTTTTCACTTGTTCTGAACAACTGAAACAGCTGAACGTGGGCACGTTTGGATGAATGTCATGCTTCCTTTGCAAATGCTTATTCAGTGCTCGTCTATCAGACAACTGAGCTGGACAATTTGTGCATTGCAGAGGCATTCTGACAGAATTGATTGTATTTTGGGATTATGTTGTTTTTTAAAGCTAATTGATCAAGATTGTAAGAAATGGTAATTAAACTAGAAACTGCTTTATAAAAGTTGAAAAAATGATAGAAAATTGTTTTTTTTTAAAATTTGGTTTGAATTTGATAAAGAGAATGTTTAGAGAATAATAGGAATAGGAATAATAAAGAATAGGAATTGTTGAAGATCCAATGTATTCAAGAGTTGTAGTTTGAGTTTTATTTTGCAAGAATTTGATAAGTATTTTGAGAAAGTGTTCGCACACACGTTTAGAGACAGTCAACGGAGAAAAGTGAAAGTTAGAGAAATACAAATTTACACGCTGCTCCCAGTAACGCCTAAACAGATCAAATGTCAAACATTATCTTCCGTTGAAAGGTCAATAATAGTGAAATTACTAATATATTAGCTCAAAATTTTACCAGTGAATTTTGTTTTATTGCATTTCGGTATCAAACATTGAAACCAGATTCTTATATATCTCATCTGGGTCAGTTATAAGTATGGGTTGGCGCAAAACATGTTAAACTTGAGCAATTTTAGAGTTTAGTTTCCCTAAGCATTTAACCATAGTTGAATTTCTGCAAGTTTTTTTGAATATTCAACCTATGTATAATTCCCAAACATTTTGAACACTCCTTTTGATCAAGTAAACAATTTAAATTGTGCCTGACCTCCCCAACGCCCACTTTGCAACGAACAATTTGTTTATTTCCCAGATTTGATAAAGTTTTATATCCCAAATTTTGAATAAAACTCTGCGCTAATTGACAAAATTATCAAAATTTGCCCAAGTATTAAAAAAGGTGTGATCAGGAACAAAATATTAACCGTGTCTTATTAGGGGGAACCGAAATGATCAACAAAGTCTCCAAAAAAGTTGAATTGTCTTCAATGAATTGTATACAACGAAAAAAAAAGCAATTTTCAGCTGATGATCTCTTATGAAAAAAATTCTTCTTAGGAACAAGTAATTGCTTCCAATCAACTTCCAACACAATGTCATGAGCGCTCAGAGAAAATTTTCATAATCGTTAATCAATTTTTTGAGATTTTACCAAAAATTTGCCCAAAATAATGAGTTTTTTCATGAAAAATCTACAATCAGCTGATGGTCTGTTATGAAAAATTTTTTTCTTAGGAACAAATAATTGCTTCCAATCGACTTCCAACACAATGTCATGAGCGCTCAGAGAAAATTTCCAAAATCGTTAATCAAGTTTTTGAGATTTTACCAAAAATTTGCCAAAAAAAATTGATTTTTTCATAAAAAATCTACAATCAACTGATGGTCTGTTAAGAAGAATTTTTTTTTTGGAACAAGTATTGCTTCCAATCGACTTCCAACACAATGTCATGAGCGCTCAGAGAAAATGTGCAAAATCCTTCATCAAGTTTTTGATATTTTACCATAATTATGCACAAAATTGACTTTTTTCACAAAAAAATGTTCGAAAATACTAAAATTTCCCCAAAAATTGTTATTATATGAGTTAGTCTGTAGTGAGTCATCTGATTGAAATCAAAGTGTTTCAATAGAGGGCTTTAAGCGAGGATTATTTGTATTTCAAATTTGAATAACTTTCATATTTTCTGTGGTTTTTGATATTTTTTTCCATAATAATGAAAATTTATTGTTGTTCATTCTTCTTTCCTCAAAATTTTTTATATTAAAATGGTTTGTTTGAACCTCGCTCACAGTGAGCCGATTGACTCTAGTTATAAACAATTTTACTTTTTTCCATATCCTGTACGTTTAAGTTTTCTGTTTTGAAGATTTAAGGATTTCTTGCATTCAGCCAAATTCGGTTATAACTCTGTTGTTATAAAACCAAAAACACGAAATTTAAATTTATCTGAGATCAAGTAAATCAGTTTTTGGGAAACTTCAACACACAACACATTAGATTTGGAAACTACTGAACCTTTCAGTTTCAATATATTGACAAATTCTTTATGAAAAACTTCCAATAATAAAAACAATTTTCCGCTCTCATGTGGAATTATTGCTTTCACTTTGTATAAAAATCAAATTTTTTTGACCCACAAAATCCAGTAGTGCATACAGTGTTGTAAATAACTTTCTAATGTTTTTGCCAAAGAGTAGGAGATTACTGAGTTAATTGAAATTGTTCCAGTTTTAAGAAAGTTTTCTGTTGGTCTGAGTTTTCAAACAGCTCTCTCAAACAGTTCTCTGTGTTCACCGGTGTAATTTCAATAGTGCAGGCTGTATCCTGATTTTCTTGGTTGTGTTGAGTTTTTATTGGAGTTTCAAAGTTAGTACCTGACAGGTTGCTCCAGAGACCACTGAAATTTTCTTGAGAGCTGCTAATGCATTTTTTCATATTTTCAAAGAGAGATGGGCTGGTTGCTGGGGATACAGCTGGACTCGGATCAATCGCTAGAGTAACTGCTGGTGTTGGTGCTGAGGGCGACTCAGGTGATCGAGGTAGCCCCCATAAGTCAACAAGATCATCGCAAGCTTGGGTAACACCTAGTTGGTTCTCAAAGAACGGAACTGTATCAGAGTCGTATTTGTGCAAAATTTTCTTGACCAGAGCAGGTAAATTAACTATATCGTAAGCCACAAGAGGATTCTCCAGTTTCGAGGGAGGAATAATACCACCTGACGTGATGTACGATCCTTCGATCGAATCTGATGACGGTTTATCAGGAAGTTGAGTTAGAAAGTTTAGAAAGATTTTTGGAATCATGCAATGTTGTTGGGTATTCCAAACATCCTTCTCCTTGAATTTCTTCTGTTGTATGAGGACAACAAAACTTTCGTAAAAAGTTTGAAACGCAATTGTCCGTTCCCAGGAGCCTTCGCTTTCACAGAGAATATAATAAGACATTTCTAGATATTTCAGTTTTGGTGAATTTTGTATTTTTGGGAAAATTAGAAATTGAAACGAACAGTTCGAAGAATTCAAGAAATAAATGGAGCAGTTGGTTTGCTGTTTTTCAATCGCAAGTAAAAAAGTGAATGAGTGGGTTACCAGAATTCGGTTCACAACTTAAAGAGTTGGAAGTTTGTACTCATGTGATTAACTTAGTAGGTAAACAGGAAAAGCATAAAACTACAGAAGTTTTATTTGGTTTAGTCGTGGTGGTCTCGGCATAGGATTTATGACTGATAAAAAAGTAAACGCAAGAAATTATTTTAGTTAGAGCTATTAAATAAGAGTTTTGCTCCACGGTTTACTGTTCAAAACCTAAGGTTACAAGTGTCTTTCATTAAACATTAGCGCTGAATAGTGAAATGAACATACATGTAATCCTTCTGAACCTGTTTTATGACCTTAAGCGGACTGCTCTACGTACAATGTTTGTGAAAGAGCACATGTGGTTCTAAAATGCTGATCAGTACCATGAAACAATTATTCTTCTTAATATTCGCCCTTTACAAAACTCTTATCAGTTGAACCGTTCTATTTTTAGCACTATGTAAAAATTGTTGAGTTTTGCTTTCACTAGGGGAGACAATATACACTATTTCTTGACGAAGAGCAGTTGAACAAATTTCAAATTTCAACAAAATCCGAATGCCATTTACAGCTGAAAAAGACGTCGAGTTTGGAGATGTTCATTTTGGCGTTTCTAAAAGTGAAAAACGTTTGATCAGAGCAACGATTAAGTCTTACGAAAAGACTGGAAATTATGTCTTTTTAAAATTATTCAAAAAAGCCAAACATAATTATGAGTTCCAACAAAGAATAACACTAACACTTGAAGAGTTTGAAAGGCTGATAAAAAAATCTCCAAATATTCGATCAACCGCTAACAATTCTAATGATACCTATATAACAGCTAAAGCATCGCCAGCAAAGAAACGAAAATTAAAGCAAAAAGACGACGACCACAAAATATCTGAATAAAAAAACAGTTTTGACAAAATGGTGGAAGCTATGTATGAGCGCTCACCTGCCTACTTTAAACAATTTCAAAAGAATTTCATGTTTTTCGTTTCAGAAGAGAAACCATCCTCAATGTTTGCCAAGAATTACGCTGTATGCATGCATTTTGAAAACGGTTATTGTGAAGTGTTACCCTCTAACCATATCATGTGTTGTTTGATGCGTCTGACGTTTCAACGGAACTATTGAAACGAAATAAGCTTTATACAGTTCCTTGTTTGTACACAACTTTCATTTTTTTTTCAAATGGAGCCACAGTGGAGACAACTGGAGAGATTTTCGAAAAACTCAAACCAGCTGTGGAGTACAATAGTTCAGCACCGTTGACAAAAGGAGAATCAAGCGGCATTCAGAAGCGCTTACCAAATTTGATCAAAGCCCTAAGCAGAAACCACCGCCAAAATGGTATTGTTGGTTACAAATCTCTGGATAATGCTGAGAGAACATTGAATCAGCAATAAAAAACTGACCGGATATCAACTGAAACTCTAAAGAGAATTGAAAACATTTTGTATGGTCCTCATTCTGGTGCTTTTTGCCAAATAATGGATATTTTTGTGAGTGGCTATGGAAAGTCACATATTGACAATGATGTTTTGTGTGTACGCTTAGTTTTTGAAGAAAAAATAAAGTTTTGAAAAAAAAATTATTTAATCAAATCATGTTAGTAGTGTTAGAGCATCATATGAAGCGCAAAACGTATCAATTCAAAATCACTCTTTTCTACAATTTCTTTTCCACCAAAAAGATAATGAGCAATTTAAATACAAAATAAGCCACACAATATTGAGTTTGGTTTTTGTATTGGCTGGTTTCTTAGCAATTGATGTACAGTTTGTATATTACCAGCAGAGGAAACAAGTCTTTTGTGCAAATGTTTATATGAAGTTAGATTTTGTCCCAAGGGATCCGCAAAAATATAATCTCTGTTCCTTCGACAAATAAGTATCCAATGTGTTCCAATTGATTAAGAAGTTGATACATTCACAATAATGAAACTGTTCTGAGATAAGTGCAGCGGAAAATTGTCAGCTGCAAACACACCATGAAATTTGTACTTCAAACGTTTTCATATCTGAACGAGGTTGTTTATTTCATCTTCATCCATCAGTTTGTAAGATTATGATTTTTCGAAACTGTTCGTGCAGAGTCGATAAAAATTGTGCTCGCTTTTCCACCAATTATGAAAATTTCAATATTACTAGGCAACGCGGCTGAAAACTTAAGTTCAATTGAAATTTAACAATTGGTAGGTTCAGGGTGAATAAAATCATGTGACTCCTGCTGAGTGCTGGTGAGATCAAACACCATAATAAAAAGGTTAAGGTATTCAGACAAACTTATTCCATGTCCATTATCAATATAGGCTAAATCTGACATTGTGCTGAAGTACAAGCGTTTTACGTCAGCTGTATTTATGGAGCCGTCTGCAACGGGGAGTCCATTTCGATAAATACATATCTGCTCCAGATTAAAATTGCGAAAGTGAAAAGGATTGAGTTGTTTGCTTCCTAAGAAATCTTCATTTGTGTTAAGACAAATGGAAAGACGTCGAATAGGCTCCCTGCTAAGAAAAATCTTCCTGTTTCTAACTTTTGCAAACCAGTAGAAGCCAGAAATGTTTTTGTTATAGTTTCCAAGTAAGGATAGGACGCTGGGCTTGTTAGTAAAGTTTTTTCAATGGCAGAAGCGACGTCGTCCTTCAATGTCATTTTTCTCACATACAAATTAGCTTCTATAATATCACTTCGTATGATTTTCCAGCATCGTCAGATATTACAACAAAATCATCTATTGATCTTCGAAAGGAAATTCGCAATGTGGCTCCACTCAAAAGATGTCGATCACATGTAGAATATACTGCTACTTTTCCATAAAAAGTACATTCAGCAGATTGTCTAACCAAAGCTTTTCGTCTGTTAACTTCAGCTGTTGCTATCGCTCCATGATCATCCTCGTACGAATAACCTTGGCAAGCCAACCAAGTAGCCTTTGCGTCTTTGTTGTGAGAAAATTCGGTTTCAATGAAACTTTTGACAGCATAATTTCCATTTGCATTTGAAATTTTCAGTCTGTTGGCAGATACTGTACAGTCAGAAAAGAGTGAATGGAAAACATTATTACAAAAGTAAGGAGCGTCTGTTTTTTATACATCTGCTGCAGCTCCAGCATCATATTTTCAGAAGCCTGAACTATCTTGCATTTGATTTGCATTAAATTTTTTGCAGATCAATAAAGTTATTTCTGCCTCCAGCAACCTCAAACTCCAGCATGGGTCCGTTAGGACTGTAAACTGGCCCCACTTTTTGACAAAAGTTCCCATCAAAAGTTACAAGAAGCGCTGGTTTTTTCGAAAAAATCCAAGGAACTATATGTTGCCTCTGTTGGTAACATATTACCGATCATCTTTAACTTTGGCAAAGAAATCCGACCGACTTCTCTTTGGCTGTTTGTATTTTGAAGTGATCACCTTACTTTTTTGCTACCTTATTTTGCTTTTGAACCTGAACGTTTGGATCGTCTACGATTACTTCGCCTTTGTCTCATTCGTAGTGCCAATGAGCTTCCTGTTTGCTTTTTGACTGTATTTGATATCGTGTCCTTCAGCGCTTGCTTTGGAGATTTTTTTTACTGACAACGTCCAGTAACTCTGGTACGCTCTGTAACAGAAGTTCTTTTCCAACTCGTTTTGCTGCTGGTAAAATAAATTTTCTTGCAATAGGTAGAGCGATTCTTCCGATACCACTTGCTAAAGCTCCAAAGCCGCTACCTTTTTGCCTATAGTGCCCAGAAAAATAAGGCAACGCAGATGCTTGATTGGTGTAGTATGAATCCATTGCTTTTACTCACCAAAATTTTTAAACTGTAGCTACAAAATGACTTTTCCGGTCCCTGAAAAAGGGACTAATTGACCTGTTTCGGTGCGTAGTTCTATAGAAATTGACTGAATCGTATTTGAAAGAAGTTTTTTGTAGTCCAAATTCAAAAAAAACTATTCTGTGTGTTGGTTCAAGCTCACAGACGCTACCGTTTTTCAACCGTTGTTTTGAATCAATGACTCGTAATAAAGGTGCTTTCGCATCGCCCACGTATAGATACTCAATAATGTTTGTATAAATGAATATCAAATGTTTCCCGGTGCACAGATCAGCTGCAAAGTCACGCATAAAAGCCTTGGTATCATCTTTTTTCATCAGTTTGTTTGCAATTGTGTCCATTTTATAACCAATGTGTGTTCCTCGTCCATCAGGGACACCCTTGAAACCAATAATGCTAGAAATTTCATCGCCTGGAAATGTAATTCCCTCGTATTTTCCAAAGACAATTTCAAACTTACCGGAACTTTTAATTTCTCTGAAAGAAAAATTTGGTAAACCAAAAGTTCTTTTAATGGTAGCTAACAACTGTGGCACAGTATCAAAAGTTCCTGGCATGAAAGCTAATCGCTCACCGTTGTATGGACGTGATATGACATTGGCTCCAGAGCTATTCCGTTGATGATCTTCTAGATCATTTAAACTGTAAGAAGTTAGAATCACGTTCGTCATGTGTTCTATTTTTGTTGGAAAAATAATTTCACTCAAAGCTACTCTCCAGTCTCCCGACAGTTGTGTTTATCGGTATCGATAAGAGAATACGTCGGAGGGTTCAATGTTGGGATAGACGAATTTAAAAACCTCGTCTGTAAATGACTGTTTGTAGCCCTTTCCAAACGTCTCCTCTTTTTTCAGTATTCGTACTAGATCACCGACAAAAAATTTTGTTTTTGAGAATATTTTGTATTCGCAATCAACAATACCAGTCGCGGAACGTCTTTTTTGTGACTTTGTTTGGAGCAAGATTCATTGTTCGATTAACTCTAGAATTGATAGTTTTAACAAATGTATCTAGTTTATCTAGATATGAATAGGTCCACTTTTCTTCTAAGTATCTGTATAATATATTTTTGAGGAAACGTATATTTCTTTCAGCAAACGCAGACTTTTTCTCACTGAACGTACTGTATAAATGAATTCCGCGTTTATTGCAGAGGGCTTTGAAAGCACCGAGGAACTCTGTACCATCATCGACCCAAACTTTTTTAGGTTGCTTAAGTTTGATCGTCTTTTTGAAAGCCTCTGCAGTTTCTGTAGCATATTTTGTTTTTAGTGGTTCAACCCTGAGATATCTTGACAGACAGTCAACTGCAACAAGAAGGTATTTTAAACCACTGTTGTACTTTGCAAGTTTATCAACGAATGCTAGATCTACAGACCAGATCTCATTTAGGTTGTTAACAATTACTTTAAGCTTTGGAAACCTGAGGCGACGTGAACGATATTTGGTGAAGGATGGTTTCGTTTCCAGATACATTTTTACTTTTTTCATTGATAAATTACCCAAATTTTGAAGTCTTTTTACGTTTCCAAATGACGCAGGTCCTTAGAGGTTATCAAGTTTCTTCACATCATCTATATAAAGCCCAGTTTGTTGTACTCGTGTCTTCGTCTGTCTTTTTTTTGCTCTCATCGACTTTTGGCTTTGCACTTTTTTCCTTTGTCTCAGATCTTCCTCTTGGTTGTTTTTGTTGCTGTTTCTTTTGTTTTCGAGTCGGTTGCTCTTCCTCTTCTTCGCTGTAAAACTCATCGAGAACTTTTTTTGCTTGAGTATTGTAAACCAAGTGGGCTGCTATATCAAATTCACTCAATATTTTGGAATACTTTTGCACGTCCATTTTTTTGGTAGGTTGTTGTAAATTGTACAAGAAATTTGTCACCTTCACTCCTTGAGGTTCATCTTCAATATGGAGAACATTATTCTCTTCACTAATAGAAACAGTATCGGAACCAAATTTTTTTTTCAGGATTATTGCAGCTCTTTTTGTTTTATTTTCATCCATTAGTTTTAGTTCCAGCATTATTGAGTCAAAGGCTGAATCTTTCCGTTTTTTCACTACAGGTTGGATTTCACTGTCATCACTAACAAATGATTCTGATTTTACATCATCTGGGTTACTTGTTCCATCACCGATACTCCTTGTTCTCGTGATACGTCTATCAGTGCTTGTGTCAGTATCTTTTTTTCCACTGCTCTGCTCAAAATTTGGATTAGATCTTTGTAGGAGCGATAACTGAGTGACTTTTTGTTGATATATTGGATTAACAAAAATTTCTTCCTTGGTTGGATTTTTAGATATGAACATCCTCTTGGTAATCAAAATAAATTCTTCTGCATGCATTATTTGACTTATAAGTAAAGATAGCACGAGAATGCTATCGCCTTGATAAGTTGTGACTTTATCGTCAAAATAAATCGCTTTTTCTTCACGTTTGTTTCCTTTGATAATAACTGCTGAAATGAGTCCTCCTGATTTTTTAGTAACTGTTTGTTGACTGGAACATTGCCATTGATTACATTGAGCAAGCACTCGCACAGAAAATTTATAAAACTATTTGGTGCTTCTTTGAGGTACTTTCTAAAATTACTATCAGACAGCTCGAGCATTTGCTTTAGCATACATAACTCTTTCTCTCTCATCTGTTAAATTAGTTATGACCGCTTTGGAGGAAGGTAGATAAAAAATTGTTGGACCTGGTTGTACAATATTTGAACAATAACGCAAGGAGTCTGAAGTTTTTGGATCCAAGTCGATGAGTAAGTGTCCAAAGGGTAATTTTGTTGCTAACTCGTAGCTTTCTTTTAAAAAACTTGTGTTGTTTAACTGTTTGCCAATATAGGTGATCTGATGTATATCTCTAGGTGATTTGAACAAAATGATGTGGGTTTTATTGAGATCAGTTGTTCTTGACCATTTACTCTGTTGGAATAAGTTATGCTTATCGTAAATGACGCTAATATTTCTATGACGTCCAGCAGTTGCAAGTTTAGAAAACTCTTTGTCATTGAAAATTTCCTCTCAAGAATTGCCGAAAACAAGCAGACAGTTTTCCAGCTGTGAAATGAAATCAAATCCAGAAAACTTTGTGAAAAAAATGTTCAAGTTACGCTCTATAGAGCTGAACTTTGGTTGCTCATGTTGATAGAAGTAGTAAAGAGATGTAAATTTTGGGTAAAAAGTGTTTCTCAGTAACATTTGAAATATTAGCTCAGTTTTACCACAGCATGACGGCTCACAAACAACCATGAAAAAACTATCGCTTGTTGAAATTATCTTGTTCATAGCTTCGGATTAGGAAGCGCGTAGCCAATTGTTCATGACAGCATTGAAAACCAAAATGTTGACTCTTCACAATCAAGATGAAAAAACACAAGTTTGATCAACGATACACCAATAAGAAACAGTATAATTACAATTTGAGTAAAATTCACTACTTCTGATCGTGGTAGTCTAGGGTTACAAAATTAAAATTTCCAAGAGCGTCTCTCTTGATTTTCTTCATTGAAAACTAAATCATTCAAACCTATTCCAGTAGGAGAATCTAACTGGTATCACTCATTTGAAAAGTCGTTTTGATCAAAAATGAATTAACACATCAGTTTTTTGTGTTAGCTCATTATTTTGTTAGTAACTCTCTCAACCATAAAAAATTCATATGTAGTATATCTAGAGTCTTTGTCTTCCTTCTTGTAAGTTACTTTGTAGTTCGATTGCATGCCATAATCCTTTGCGTAGTAGACAATTGACTCCATGTTCCATTTGCTGACTACCTGCTTGATTTCATCAAAGAGACTTTCGTCGTCCAGGCTCACTTGAACTGGGGTTGGCGACTTGTGCATAGGTAAAGGGGTTAGTTTCAGTCTTTTCAATTTCTCTTGTAAAGACATGGTACATTTGAAAGTATTCAAGCAGTGAAAGATATTTCTTCAATGTCTCAATCTCCGATAAGTTGCAAATAATCTGTTGTTTCCTCAGAATGGATTGCCCACGTGATTCTACTTTATCTTCTCTGACCAAAGATAGATTTATTTGATTATCATTCGTTATGCAACTGCATACTGTCAAACTTGGAGATAAATTCACTTGAAGAACTGAAGCGGCTACCTTCTCCACTCGATGGCTCATTGGCGCGCAAAGATAGCCAATAGAAACAAAACTGTGCTTTTCTTTGAGCGCAATGTCTTTTCTTTTGTTTCTCAGGAAAGTAAAGAGAGTGTAGATTAAAGTAAAATGTTTAATTGGGGTAACAATTTCCTCAACTTTAGGGCATGAAAGAATATCCAAATCTATCACTTCTTTCTGTAAAAGTGCTGGCAGTGATTCAGTTTTCTCTTTCCCTTTAGCATAAAACTTTCCTGAAAGAAATCGAAGTTTAATTGCAATAAGAATTTGAGATATAAAACAGTTAGGATAATTACCACTATTCCACGACAAACCGTGTAAAACCTACTGACCCACTGATGAGATTTTCTCTCACTAGCGGATAGTGAGTTGTAAGAAACTGGTGGAATGAACAAGATTGTATCTGTGTAGTTGTTTGAGCAAATAGATATTTCCTCAATTATAAAACCCGATTTCTTATGACGAAAACCTTCAAAATCTAAGACAACAACTTCTGGCTTTAACATTCCAGCAAACTAAATAGGTTTCGTTTATATGTTTTTACGAAGAGGCAAAACATTAATCCAGTCATGTGACCAATGTAAGCGTTTGTGATTGGACACGGTAAAACGTATGAATAACCAGGACCTTTCTGACTGTGTTCTGCAATAAAACCCGAGGCGTCATGTAGTATTGCATGTAATCGAAGGATATTATATGACTTAAGGTATTTGTCCAGGGAACAGTTGTCTATACCTATAAGACCACCATATGGTCTCAACTTGAGAACAATTTCAAGGTTAATGTCTGGGTCCAAATAAAGACATGCTGCCAAAAAATATACAATCCGCTCACTGTATTCCGGATAGTCTAGTTTTATTTGATCATAAATTTCATGAATATTTTTCAAATCTACCGTTGCAATGGTTGTCTTGCTGATTTGCAAATGATAAAATGAAATAATGAACTTAAGTTCGTTGCTTTTTCATATAAAAAAAAATCAATTTAACAAAATTGTTTTTTTGGGAAAGTTTTTGACTCCGATTTTTTTGTAGACTATGTCAAAGAAAATAAAAGTCAACAAAAAATTGTTTTTTGAGTGCTCTTTTATAGCCCGAAATCCATTTCATACCATTTTAGGATCGAAATTTACTTGGAAAAATTATTGAAAAAAATTCAAAATTTTCAATGTTATGACCCCCATACTGCATAGGTGAAAAAAGTGAAATCAACAAAAAATCATTTTTGAGTGCTCTTTCACAGCGCAAAATCCATTTAAGACAATTTTAGGACTTTGAAAGACTTCGAAAAAAAATTTGAAAATTTTTGAAAATTTTTCCAAGTTGTAGGCATCAGGTGTCTCCTATAGGGTTTTTCGAGTTTTTAAAAAATCATATGATATTCTATGAGTTTAGGATCTATCCAGTTATTTTCTAGTGAATATTGGAACAGCCGTAATTTGTCCAGTGATTGTAGGTTGGTGGGTTCGAACACCACCCCTACAAGAAATTTTACCTCTGATAAAGTGATTTTCTCTAAGTCAAATCAAGTTTTTTTTTGGTTAAGTTTTGCCAGCGTGGGTGAGAATGCACCAAGGCTGGCAAAAGTTAGCCAAAAAACTTGATTTGACTTAGAGTAAATCATTTTTCAGAGGTAAAATTTCTTGTAGGAGGGGTGTTTGAACACCCCCCCCCCCCCCTACAAGCACTAGGCAAATTACTATACTACTCCCATCTGAAAATAAGAATAATGAATTAAGTACAAAAGTTACTAATGAATTTGAAGCAGTTACCTCAGAACAATTGAATGCAGATTTTATTCATCTACCCACATCATCGAATGACGATCAAACAATTACTGTTCCTCAAAATAAATTTCTTTTATTTCAGCCAAAAAACTCATCAAAGAAGCTGACAATAATTTTAAATAGTTTTCAAAAATGTTGCTAGTTATTCAATCTCTAAATATAACCAAACTAAACAAAAATTTGACAGTTAGTGAGTTTTATCAAACACCTACTAGTGTTCAAATGAAGGCTACTTTTACTCAGGAGACTAGAGATGCATTGTGAATTTAATCAATTAGATAAAAATGAAGGAAGTTGTTGCAAATTAATTTACTATTGCAATTGACGGATCCTACAAAAATTGCGGACCGAGCCCGAACAACTGCACTCTCGTAGTACCCCAATTTTTCATCAGTTAGTGAAAAATTGATCAATGAGAAAACATTAGCTAACAATAAAATCAATAGCAAAATAAGTAATACAAATCAGAAACATAATATTATAATTTAATATGAATCTGAAACAATAAACCATCGTAAAAAAGTTAAGGAAAAAAATCTTAAAATAAGATAGCTGAGATAACAGAAATTATATTATCATCCAAAGCAAAAATACGACAAAACATCAGCTACATTAAAAAGGATAAGATAACCTTATTGAAGACCAACGGCGTTTGCCAATGCAAATCTAATTCGATCAATATTAAAAAATAGCATAAAATTAATTAAATCTATAAAGAAATCACAGATGCTTATTCCAACTAAGCAGTTTTGGGGATAAATATAATAAACTCTATGCTATGTCAATGGATATCATAAACTAGTTATTGTATACGAAGAGTATAAAAGTATAAGATTATAAGTGTTTTAAAGCTAAATTTATCAATTTTTAGTAAAATAAAACTAGTATAAATGATATTCGTATTATATTAGCTCCACAAAGTGGCTCCACAATTGATTATTATTATTACATGTGATAATTAACTTGTTTTTAGTAAAATACTAATATTTCATATTAAGGAAAAAATTACTACTAATGTTACTATTTTTCAAATATTTACTGAATTTTAAAACTTCTCCTAATGTAGTAGCAAAATAAGATAAATCAGGAGTAGTAGCTAACACACTTCTTGAATTTGTAGTTGCTGCAATTTTACTATTTTTACTAGCTATCTCTAAAGTTCTCTTTGAACTATTGGCTACTTTTTCCGAACAAAATGTCACTCTTCCGGCGATTTAACAGAAACATTTTATCCCTTCCAATTCTATGGTATTAAGATTTACGGTCGTCGTTTCTTTTTCTTCCAAACTTTGTGCATTGACCTTAAACATTTTAGTTCGTTTAGCTGCATCATAGCCGTTAAAATCAGTAGTGCTTGAACATTGTCTAAGACCAACACAAAAAGTGTTTGTTTCAAATCTATCGATAAGGTTCAGCTTCTTTGATTTAGCTGTAAATTTTTTTGATAAACTCTAAACATGAAAAGTAAAGCATAATATTTTTACTAAAGTCAAACCTAAGGCTGGCCAAAACCACCTCTTAAAATTTTAACAACAAATGGATCATTAGCTTTTTTATTTTGTTCTTTTTATTTCTATATCATGTTCATTACTCTCAATACCAGAAAAATCTTCATTTTTTCAAATGACGTGTATCAATGCGATTCTTAATAGTAGATTTAGTTATATCCCTTTTTCTTCGTCATTTTTAAACGTCTTGTAGCATTAGGCCATTAAGGAAGGGGATCTCTTCTTTCATTAGGGATCTCACGCTTAATCTAACCTAATTCACTAATACTTCTTTCACCTTTACCTAAAATTTCGCTCATCCGTAAAACCAGTTCACGGGTTTTCTTCAACTCTTCAATAATAATACTATCCTTTTTAACTCTCATATCTACAAATAAAAAATCCCTCTCTGTAAAGGGATAAGTAAAATCTAGGTATTTCTCATAGAAACCATATATCGTTCTATACATAAACAATTTAGTTTTTCTAATATTACGAGCCCATTACAATTGAGTTTTCTAGCTCAACTAAATTATCGATGGGGAGATGTTAGAATGTATCTATCTAAATCATGGGTTAAAGTAAAAACATATTTTAGTTGAAGATAAGTTACAATTTGAGAAGACTGAATGATAAAGACCTTATATTATATTTTAAGTAGGAAAAGAGAAGAGTCTGAGAAGAGAGGTGATTTTTATTGGAGATACATTCTTTCTATTAATGAATAAGAAGTTCTATGGCTGCAGTATAGAACTCCTGATATATTTAACTTAGGTACCGCAAAGACTGAACTAATTTACATTATCTATCTACATTAATGAAAATCCCAACATCTTGTCTATGGAGTCAAATATGACTTCCAGAAAAGACTTTTTGAAAGACTTTATTATTTAAATAAATAAAGACTGAAAATACTCTTCCCTGATTGGATAAAAAGGGAATAATATCTTTTCCTTTCTTTCCTTTAGATGTTTACCCATTTACCCCCTCTTCTCAGAAGAGAAAGTTATTTAGTCAGTACCAGTTAACCACCTGATATAATAATAAAGTATATTTCTCTCTTTCTACTCCGCTCTTGTTTTGTATTGAGATATACGTTAGACTTTAGCATTGGGGCCCGTGCACTGTCTACTGAAGCTCAGATAGAAGAGTAACAGACTAGAGATATAGAACTTTAGTTAGTCAGGTAAGCCTTAAGAGTACACCATATCCTTGAGACAACCATAAGACAGTTCTAGAAGTATCCTTATAAAGGAAACCCTCAGGACACGTCTTATCTGGTGCGACCATTGCTGAACTAAATTGGGTAAACAAACAAAAAATATCGAATAAATAACAAAAGTATTGTTGGTAAACATAACGCATATAAAGAGAAAAGAACATTAAAATGGCTTACAACTACAATGAACAAACAAGTACTAGCAATTTCTTAATACCATTTACAATTGCTAACGATTGTCCACAAGAAAATTGTGAAATTATATACAGAAAAATACTAAACTTGAAAAACAATTTCTTTAAAGAAACAAAACATATACAACAAATTAACATATATCGAAACCATCTAGTACATTATCTACCAGTAATACTACTGGATAGAGATCAATATAACAAACATTACACATTCACACGAACAGATGAAAAAGGAAATAAAAAGATATTTTTTAATTTCCAAAATGAAACATCACTATCGGATATGCTTAAAATATTCTTGAAAAGACACGAAGAATTACAAGATAAAACAAAATTGACAGCAGTAACAGCCACTACGTACGAAACACTATGGAATACAGCCGGATACCTAAACGAACATCGTCAAATACAGTCAGTGAACGATAAATTAAGATTAGACATAAAAAATTATAACAATTGGCTAACAAAAATAATTGAATTAAAATCGGATTTGAAAACAACAACATTAGATATAATAAAAATAGTATCTGAATTTACATTCCTATTTTGGTTAGATAACTTTGAACACATTAATGAAAAACGAGTTCAATTCGGAGAAATATTTCCGGAAGAAATTAGTCATTTATGTGACGAACTCAAAAACATATGGAATAGCGAAAACTATTCAGAACGTTTTGAAAGCACATTAAAAATATGCTCTGATAGCATAAATTTCATCGACGGATTACAAAGTCATGTCAAAATCACGGATCAAAGCCAGACAGGATCTTCTTTGTTTAACTTATCAAGAAGCCTAACATCGACATCAACACCTAAAGACATTCAAACAAATAATAGCTTACAACTAAAACAAAAATCAACACTAAAACCTGATAAACAACTAACATAGAATTTATTTGGAAATCAACAAAATATAGACGAAGACATAGATATCTCAGATTCCGAAGAAAGAGAGATAAGATTTGAAAATCAATTACCACCATCAGTGAACCAAAATGCTCGACGGAAATACCCAATGAGAGATAATAGAAACAATATCTATATTAGTTCTCTAAATGATAACCAAGAGTATCACGAACAACATTGGGGACAACAAACAAATAATTACATAGAACTAAAAAATGAAATAACAGCTACAGTAACAAATCACACAAATAAACTAAAAGATAATCTGGAAAGGAAATATCAACAAATGAATAGAAGAATGGAAAAAAGACAAGAAGAAGCACTAGAAATGGTATTCAACAGATTTGATAAAACTCTGGATAACATAAATAGACAAACAAACCTCAGAACAGAGAATGAACAATTATTCACTCACAGGAATATAGACAAAATTGCGAACGAAAATATACAAAATAGTAATAGACAACACAATCGACAACAAGAAAATCGGAATAGAAGAACCAACTCTATCACAACAGATGAAAGAGAAACAACCGTAGTAGAACCTCCTCTACCCTTTTATAAACAATTGACATCAATGAGTATAAACGAAGAACCTCAAATAGAACAAAGCATCAGCAGTGGTTCAGTACCCACAACAATAAGACCTTTCGATGGTACAGACCCAGCATATACTGTTGAAGAATACTTAAACAGTATAGATGCAGCTATGATATTAAGCAGTGGAATAGAACCAGTAAAAAAACCTGGACATCATCAATGGAAAGTAAAAACAGCAGCTTTAATACTACATACCCTACAAGGACCTGCACAAAAATAGTATTCAACACTTCCGAGTGAAACAAAATTAGATTGGGAAACATTTTGCACAGAATTTTCGGATATGTTTGACTCTGAAAATTCAAAACAACAAGCAAAAATAACATTACAACAACTACAAAAACATACAAACGAATCACTAAGATCATTAGCACTGAGAATAGAAACTCTCGTAAAAACTGCATATTCACTGTATACAGAAGATTACAGAAATAGCGTAATGAACCAAACATTTATTAGATGTTTGGATAATGAACTAAGAACAGCAGCATTAAAAAAGCATGCGAATCATAAGCAAACGCCAAGAGAACCAGAAATGCCATTCAAAGGATTGGTAGAAAAAATAGACCAGATGGATCTAACAAGAACTATAACAAATAATCACAAACGATTATATGAAGTTAATCAGAGTACAAATAATATCAATGACGATCTAAAACAAATGAATATAGCCTGTAACAATATCAACGAACTTAACCAAAACGACCTAGAACAATTTGAAGGAACAATATGTAACGTCCTTAACGGAATTAATAATACATATGACAAAAAGAGTTTTAAAGGTAGACCAAAATTTGCATTGTTTTGTAGCTATTGCAGCTCACACGTACATACTAAAGGTAGATGCTTCAAAAGACCACGCCGCGAAAGCATAGCACGACCAAAAGAAAGATCATTCTATGGTCATATGAGAAATAATCAAAATTTACCAAACAGAAAGATTGATTCAGATAACATTAACGGAAGACAATTACCACCAACGTCACCAATATATAACAATTCACGAAGCCGAACACCATACAGATCACAATCAAGGAACAATTATAATAACAACGTAAATCCTAGAGATAATAGGAATTATCAAGGATACCGGAAATCGCACAATTACAATAACCGAAGTACAAGTTATAATAGAAACAATTACAGTAGAAGCAGAGGAAACAGCTACAATAGAAATAACAATTATAATCGATACAATAGTAGATCAAGTTCAAAGTATACTGACAGAAACAACTCAAGACAACAATCACCATATAACAGAAATAATAATAACTATAATAACAATAACAGACAAAGATATAACAGCAGAGATTCAAACAGAAATGACAGATTTAGACAACGTTCAAGTAGTAACAATAGAAATTACTCAGACAATAACAACAGAGATGACAGGAGAAAATTATCACAAAGAGAACAAAATCAAAGGAATTACTCTACAGAACGACGAAATGAAGGAAATAAATACAACAATAATAATAACAAAAATGGAATAAATAACATTGAATCCGAAAAACAAAACGATGACCCACCAGGAATTGATGAATACGATTACACATCAGAGTCATCAGACGAAGATCAAGAGGTACTAGATAAATTCTATAACGCAAACGAAGAGACATGCAATACATTAATAAATACATTGGAAAGTAACCCAACATGGATATTACCGATGTACCAATGTAATAAATTTGAACAAGATCTCACTAAACAAAAACCAATTTTAGAAGTTGATTTTCTACTGGATTCAGGAGCGACATTAAATTTACTCAATGAAGACACTTGGAATGAGATAAAATATAATAACCCAGAAATACAATTAGAAAAAGCAAACAAAACATTAACTGCAGCGAACAACACCACAATAGAAACATACGGAACAGTCAAATTACCTCTAACACCAGATAGAATCTCGAATAACAGAAACAAACCTCAAAACAATTTTTACATTCATTTTTATGTAACTCAGTGCAATCATAACATCCTAGGCACCCCTTTCTTCAAAGAGTATATTGAAACGATAAATGTAAACACAAATAGACTAACCTTAAATACAAACACAATCTTAGATAACGATATCATATTCTATATGAATAGTACAAAAGGTTACCCGTATTACTCTCGACTATACCCAATATTTAACAGATAAACAATTTATATCGAACAGAACCAAAATAAAAGCATAACATTTCCAATACCTATATTTAAACAGATGAAAAAAATCAAATGAAAAAACAATACATAAATCACATTTCTATTTTGAACCGATAAACAAATATCACAATATATCTTTTACAGATATAAAAGACTTCACAACAGATGAAGAGTACTTCATAGATATTCTACTAGTTAACAAAAATAGACATAGAATAACCATAAATACAGGGTTAATTGGTTTCATGAATAGAAATTTTACATTTAAAAAACAAGATAACGAAATATACCAAACAAATTCAATTGACTTATTCACAGCATTGTATCATCTAACATACGAAAGTGAACACGATATGAATGAAATACTCAACATACAAGAAAACGAAACAGTTGAACAAGTAGCAACATTTGAAAGAAAACCAAACTTTAAATGCAAATTTAATATTAACAAATAATCAGAACAAGAAAAAGAATTTATACAAATGTTTGATTTTCAACATTCACACCTAACACAAGATGAGTTCGAAAAAGTGATAACAATCATATTACATTACAAACAAGTATATGCAACAACAAAATTTGACGTCGGGAAAACAAAAGTAAAATTGATCCTACCGATGAAAAAAGATGCAAATTTCAAAAAACAACGAATAAGCAAAGTACCGATACACCTTCGAGAAAGAATACAAAAACTATTAGACATATTAAAAAAATACGACATCATTGCGCCTGTTAACAAAGAACAATTATCAACAGGAAACACATTCACAAATCCAGTAATAATACTACGAAAAGGTGAATCTCTAAAGATCATGCTCGATGCAAGATACTTGAACAGCATGATAGATGAATCCAAATGTAACTGGCCGATCAAACCAGTTGATGTAGCCCTAACAAGGATTAAAGGAACAATATTCACAACAGCAGATCTAAATAGCGCATATAACCAAATACCATTAGACGAAGAATCAATGCGATATACACATTTTACAATCGGAAATGAACAATACTGTTTTAAACGGAATATCAATCGGACCAGCAGCATTTGCATCAATATTAACACATTTTCTATATCCCTTAATTAGAAAAGAAACAGTCATTACATATGTAGATGATATATTTATCCAAACAACTTCATACGAACAAATGTTCGAAACATTGATAGAATATCACAAAATACTACTTAAAGAAAACCTAAAAGCAGCACCCAACAAAACATATTTTTTGTTAAAGAAAGTAAAATTCTTAGGACATATAATTGAAGATAAAAAAGTGAAACCACTTGCATCACGAATTGATGGATTCCAAAAATTGGAACCACCAACGAGTATGAAAGCCTTACAGCGATACCTTGGAACAATAAATTTCCTAGCGAAATACGTATATGGTATGCAACCAATACTACAACCATTATATATTCTCCTACACAAAGAGAACGACTTTAAATCGACAAAAGAACATCAAACAATTTTTGAACAAATGAAAAGAACAATAACACATAAACGCGAATTAACAATGCCAGACACTAAAAAACCATTTTACATCATAACAGATGCGTCCAACACAGGCATTGGAGCAGCATTATTACAACAGCATCCAACCGAAAAGAAAATGAGATTAATATCAGCAAACTCTAGACTTTTCACACCAATTGAAATGCGACTATCTACATTAATTAGAGAATGCTCAGCGATCATACTCGCCCTAACGGAATATGAGTTTCTACTAACAAGCTCAAATCATCCAATTATACTATTTACAGACCACAAACCAATAATTTATCTATTTACACAAAAGAATAAACCGAACCACAGAGTTTACAGATTTCAACTTATACTAATGAAATTTCCAAATTTACACATTATTTGGACAGAAGAGAAAAACCTAGCCCTACCCGATCTTCTTAGTAGAACAATAGATGAAGAACATTTTACTAAAACACGAGACATCACAGTAGAAATACCGGAAAACATAAAATTCTTTTTTGCAAAACACCATTTACAAATAACCTAGAATGCAAATACAGCATATGTAACAACACAGATGATGACAGTAAAGAAAAAACACATTATCCAGTTTTAGCTAACATACATAACAACTATTGCAAAATCAACATTGATAAAAACGAATATCAGCCAATTTCATCTGAGAAGTATAACACAGAGACAAAAACAATTTTAATACCGAAATACAAACCGAAAACAAAAAATTGGCAATCACCAATTGTAGAAAAAGACAACTTAATTATCAAGAAAAACCAAAAAGGATCATACACGGTTCACCATGACGATGACTATCTTAGACTCATTAAAAATGTTAAACAAGAACACAATTACGATAACGCAAAAATAACAGACATTTTCTATGATGAAAAAACGAAAATCACAGAAGATCTCATAAAAGAAACACAAATCATAGATCCAGTACTTCACAAAGTAAAAATGCGGAAAAAACATAACAATAAACCCTATTCAGTAACAATGGACATACGCGGAAACAAAGGACTCTTTGCATATTATAGAAAGTTTAAATCAATAGTAATTGACGAAAAAACTGGAATAATTAAAATCATCACTAGAATTCACAAAAGCACAATCCAAAGAATATGCTTACCATTAACATTACTACTATGTGTTTTCTACGAAAATCATTGAACAGACACAGTTGGTCATACAGGACTTGGAAAAACAAAAAGAAACATAATGGAGAAATATTATTTTCCAAACTTAACAACCTGAATAAAAATCCTAATAGCAGATTGCATACAATGTCAAACAAACAAAGTATTTGCAAACACAAAAACAAAAAGTAAAAAAGAACAATTAGCACCGACAAAATCATATTTTAATGAAATGATCATGATAGATACAAAAGGACCCATCCACCCATCATCAGAAGGAAATAATTTTATCTTTGTAATAGTAGATGCATTTAGATCACACCATCCACCCATCATCAGAAGGAAATAATTTTATCTTTGTAATAGTAGATGCATTAGATCACACTATGTAACAATTATGTGTGCACCCAAAAATAATGCACATTATGCATTTACAGCATTATTTGAACATTGGTTTATGAAATTCGGACTACCAGAAGAAATTCGTTCCAAAAACGGATCAGAATACATTAACACAGAAATAACACATTTATGTAATCACTTCGAAATCAAGTTTAAACCAAGTACAATATATGCACCTTGGACAATCGGATTAGTAGAAGGGACAAACAGAATAATCGGACAATTTATTAGAACATTATTAGACGAGAAATATCAAAATTGGTCAAGGATGGCAAAGTTCTTTCCATATGCATATAATACACAATACCAAACACGATTAGGTATGTCACCATATGAAGTCGTTTTCAACCAAAAGCCAAGATAACCAACAAAAATAAAACTTGGGACAACAACAGAGGAAATGGGAAATTGCAACCCAACGGAAAAAAGTGCATGCAACACACAAAAAGCACATACTCATTTGGAAAAACAATTCAGCCATCCAAAATTAACAAAGTTGCAAAAAGGAACATTTGCTAAATGGTTCCTTGAAAAAGAAAAACACTATAATGATACATATCGTACAATAACAAAAATACTTCAAAACAGCAAAAAGTTAACAGATGAGATAAACCTCCTATTTCGTACAGCAAAACCACTTGAGAAGAAAACTTTCGTATTAGTAACAAATCATCAACAAATTGACGGCGTATCTAAAAAACTCCTACCACTAAATACAGGACCATATCTTATCATCGATAAACCTACAGAAACAACATACATATTAAAAGATCACAATAAAGAATATATAACAATAGACAGAAATCACATAGTACCGTATTACCTCAAAGAAAGACATATTAAACTAGAATTACAAAACTACTTACTAACAAACGAAATTCCAATGTTAAAACAACCTACTATACAAACATCAGACAGGAAACACATAGAACAAGATGAAATTCAACAAACTCATAACTACAATCTTCGTAACATAATTAAACACCATAATTAAAGAACAATAATACATAATATTAATAATAATAATAATCAAATTAATACTAATATTAATAACCCGTATCAATACCACGCTATTCATTGTATTTGTAACAACCGATACTGACAAATTAATACATATATACAATACAATAATCCACTATGGATTGTAGATTCAACCTTAGTACTCTCACTAACACGTATAATATTAGACACATAATCGAAAATTTCTAACGTTATAAAATTTTCCTTTCACTTGGCCGACTATACTAATCATTTCTTGATAATCCGTACATACAGCTTTCATTAGTAAAACTACTAAACAGATCCCGTAACCGTTTAATGCTCTAATATTACCTGATATAATCAATTTTCAAAAATCATCTTCATAGAACATTCGGAATATAATCTGTGAATCATCCGAAAAATCTATCACATTATAACAATAAATCTATCTCTATGTACATTCCTATGTATATTCCTATGTACATTCAGTATTTCTACGGGCACACATACCTAACCCGAACCTTGTGTGCAGAACCAAATATATTAGAAAAGAACCGATAAACATATTTAAATTGATACAGGCAAATATTACAAACAATAAACATGAATACACATGAATAGAATTACAAATAATAGTACTAAAGGTTTTTACTTATACAAGACGGTGATTAACAAGACTGATCTTACCAAGATCATTAGTAGTTGAAAAACATTTCAATTACGTCAATGCTTCTCAAACAAAGCATTTTGTACCATTTGTACCAATTACCACTTAACTTAAGACTGCAACAACGTATCCAATTAGCAATCATACCATTTCAGTAATTGGACATTTTTGCACCAAATTCCTTGGTACAAACTGACGCCACGAGCCATACAAATGATCAAAGAAACTACTTCAAAACACAAGACAACAACAAAGTTGGCACCAACAACAGACTAATTACCATGACATAACGTGATGGAAGCACGTCAACTACCATCAAATATAATAAACTTCATACCAATACACCAATTACACAGAAAAACAACATCTTGAGAACAAAAGTTCTGGAAAATTATTAAAATTGACAACTTAAAAACCCGAAAAATGAAAAACGGAAGATATATAAATGTCAAGAACATTGTAGAGAACCTGAAACGAGAAAGTAAAAATCACAATTCTGATTTTGCCTCGTACAATCCACAACTGCCAAACTAACTTGAAAAATTTGAAAAATTGTGAAAAATTTCAGCTAAGCTGAAAAACCGAAAGTGTTAACTCAAAATTCAAAAATTCAAAAATACAAGTACAAAGAGACAATTTTGCTCAACTTAAATTTCCTTTAAATAGTCATATACATTTTGATAACGACAGTATTACAACCACTGGTTTTAAAATTTCAACTAAAGATTGTTTATTCATAATTGATGGAATAACAGAAACCGGACAAGAAGTAAAACTCTTTTGGGGAGAAAAACATTTTGAATTATTGAAAGACATAACGCTCTGTAACGAAACTCTTACAGAATTCCAAAAACTGGAACAACAGATACACACGGATAAATGTGTTGCCATTAACAAACTAAACACAGTTTTCGTAGTAGTTTGTAAAAAAGACGCTATCGAACTTATAGACGATAAACTAAAAGCCTAACATATAATATGATACCGATTATTGTTATTGTAGTCTACCAGTGAATTTAAATCTAATAAAAATAGTGCGACACCGTTAAGTGTCAGTTACACAAGAAAATGACTGTCATTTTCCCGTGCGGTATTAAAAATCTTCTCCAGATAACAACACTCGTTTATACGTTTCAACAATTGATTTCTCAGAAACATTAGTAATACTCTATTTAATATTAAATAGAATAATATTATTTCTTACTATATTCTTAGTACCTTGCATAGTAGTAATATCCACGTATCTAGCGATTGTAACAATACATGAAGTAATTAGAAATCGCAGAGTAGTATATGCAAGCCCACCAGTACAATAATTCAATGCACGAAATACATCCTGATATATACCATACATGAAAAACAAACCTAGATATTGTAGAACTGGAAATATTTAAATTTATTAAAATTGCAATAGTTTTATATTTCCTAGTTGGAATGTGCTTAAGTTTAAAAGAGAACTTTGTAAATCCATAAAAATTGATCCAAACCCCGACATAGAAGAATCTATATATTACACATTACATTCACAAAAATTCTATCTACAAATTGGATTCCCTGCAGAATCACCATTTTACGGAAACGTTGTAATATACCAGTTAAACTTAAGAATACAACATAATGAACTTTGGATATCAAACATAGGAGCACAAACACACCAACCAGAACAAGAACTAATACCAGTACTGATATTAACACCACCATATATGCAGATCCCACCACACGGACCTGTTTCCGGAGCTTAAAAAATTAAAAATCAGCAAAAATTGCGTCATCAAATAATAATAGTAACCGTAACAATACTCAAGAACAACCACATCATAACGAAGTAACAGATTTAACAAATATACCAACATCGCCTGAAGTAGACGATACAGACCCTGGAAACGAAAACCCGTATACAGTACGGCGTGAGAGAACAGAAACTAGACATCTATTAGGAGGCAGACGTAGAGCATCACTCTCATTTCCCACACAGGACTCTACATTAGTCTCATACGATTCTACTGAATTAGAATTAAATATAATAAGACCTATAGAAGCCGGACAGTCAGAACCACCAAGTTGAACCGGAACACCAACCGGAACACCAACCCGAACACCAACACTCCATAATTTTAATATCAGTTCACCAAACGATCATTCAAGTTCTAATACTATCCCAACACCTACATCATCTGAATTAAGAGCAAATCCTTTTCTACCACCCACATTTCAACAAAGACAAGACTTCAATTTTGTACAAGACCATTTTCGTGTACAACCAATACACTCACCACATAGCTCAATTTGGTCAGCAACTTCACCGCAACAAACGATAAGTTAAAACACTACACCACATAGATCACACCAATCGTCATCCTCGAACACATCAATAAGCGTACCACGAATAGAAGTAACAAACTCCTTAAAACCACCACGAAATACAACACTCTCACCAGCATAATTTATACCAGAATTAGGACTAGCATCAAGTCATCCAGGTAGAACCCGAGCAACACCAGTACTAAATTCAAATCCACCTACTTTAAGTAGAACTAAAGATCATACATATCTTTTCCCATTAGATCATAAGACCTGGAATCCACCTCCACCATTATACGGACCAACTAATCTTGGAGATACCCTCACAAATTGGTCAAGAAATAGACTTACAAATACCTTAAATCTAACACATCGCCAACGAAATACAGCACTTGAAGTTCTAGCAACACCATCTCTAGAACTAAAGTTTAATACAACGATTAAATACGATACAATATTCAATCATCCATTTCATGCAACAACACCCTCCATAGTAACAACAACGACACCAGCACCGTTTATTTGTATTGACTTCGTCTATAAATTTGATAGATATACTAAACAAACTTTAGGCTTTGCAGCATTTTACAATCCTCATACAGGATTATCGTACACATGCCGTTTCAAATAAAATCTATAATACTAATAATATTAATAATAATAATATTTACTTATATGAAAATAGACACACAACTACAATCACAATACAAGATACAAAACAAACTTAAAGAACATATTAAAAACCGTATCAACGAACGAATGGAGAAACATGTCGAATACTTCAAAAATAAAAACAAAATAAAAACACATACATCAAATACAATAGAACGAAAAAACTTCAACAAACTTATGAAACACGTATCTGACAATCAAACAAAACTAACAACAGACTCAAACCTAAACAAAGACAATTATAACATCACATAATTAGAAAACTTTAAAAACAGTTCAGACTATGAAGAAATGGACAAGAAAATGGAATTTCTATTGAGAACATCTCACAAACAGTATTCTAGAAAAATTCCAATTGAACAACAAAAGACAAAAACGTCAAACAAAGGAAGACTACGTAGAATTAACAGGACAAAACATAAACGGCTCAGCAATCGGACCTCAAGATATTTTTATTGAACATCACGATTGCGATGCAGAAGAAATAACAAACGTAAAATACTACGAGCTAAACAAAATTAGCACATGAAACTTTAAACCACTAGATTTAGACATGACGAAAACAGAAGTTCAGCTATTATCAAAAGCACAAGCAGTAGAGATTAAAGCATACGCAGTTGCAGGAACAATTAAAGAACGAGTAGAATGGTGTTCACAACACACCAACTACATTAGAGCAAACCGACCTAGCTATTATGTATCAGACGCACAAAGAACAAAAATATTAGGACCGGACGAAGTTCGTAACGAACTCGCCAGACTTAACTTACTGAAAAATACAGAATATAAACCCACAAGATACAGCATATCATTCAATTACACAGCTAATCCACCATTACAAAAGAGAATTGAAGACCTACAAGGCAGAATACAATTTCATTTAGATACTCCTATGGTACCACCATATGGAAGGATAGTGTATGATTACACAAACCCAAAGTGGATACCCTCCGCAAAAAAAACGCACAATCAAACTGTTTAACCGGAGTAAGAAAACAAAATAGAATAGACATACTAGATTGGACATTAGAAATCAGAGAAGTATCACTCATACTAAATCTTGATACGGAAGAAATCTCATACATGGGAACAAAACTACCATGTGATCTCCACAAAGGAGAGTGTCAACCGACACCTTTTACAAAAGCTACAATAGTTTGGGAACCCCAAACACATTGTCAATTATTTGAACTAATTAGATTTGATGCATACATGGTAAAATACCAAGACCGATACTGGATAGAAACAAACGCAGAATGGACAACAGTACAAAAACCAGATATACAAGAGAAAATAAAATTAAATAAAACAGCCTCAATAGCAACACGATTTGAAATATACCCAATAGTTGAACGCGAATGCGGATCACTACAACCCTTACAAAAAACAGAATACGATGATATTTACATAATATATGAATATGGCTTTGATATGCATACAGGACAGAAAGTAACAAGAAAGAAAGATAAATTCGATGATGAAAAATTCATAAAAATAACACCGAAACAAATCATATCAACGCACACACGCTACGAAGATGAAGATAACAACCAATTTTATTACGGTTTTTTTAACGAAATATGGTTTTGTTCATTTAAATATGAAAATGGACTTATATATGCGTAACATATACTCTAGAATCAGTTTACAAGCAATAGAATTTTATTCAGAAATTTGCGAACAAACTAGAAATCTACGACAGTTAACATTAACACAAGTACAAAAGAATACACCACTTCTAGGATACATCCTTACCGGAGACAGGTCAATATTTGTCAAACAAGAAGGAGTTAATGTTATGAAAATGTACAAATTTGCAAAGTAAATCATCACCGCTTTATGTACCACAAACACGTGAATGTTATGATAAAATACCAATTTTATACAAAAACAGGGTACAATATGTACATCAACTAACACGCCAAACATACCTTTGGGCAAAAAAGGTACCATGTTCACACAGTAATTTTGATCAACTCATATCTATAGATACTGAAGGAGCATCTCGAAACAGATTAACACCGTATCCAGTTCAAGTTGAAACAATACTAAACACTATATCACCTGTAGAAATAGTATTAGACAATATGTTTAGTAAAGCAAGTCTAATAGAAAGCGGAATCTACAGTAAAGAACAACTAGCACAAGATTGAAAAAGAGACCTATTACATGAATACATGAGAGACCGTGAAAAACCATTACAAGACGCACAATCAGCTAATGCACTAAAACTCTTAGAGCTCGAACAATTAGGTTTAATACAAACATACAAAAATTATTAACAATCACTAAAATGGCCAAGAGATTTGAATATCAATGGATATAACTTTCAGATTGATCAACCAAGCGTAAACTGGAAAGAAATGTTTGACGGCGCATGGCTAAAAGACCAAATTCTAACCATTTTTGGTTGCCTATGGTACGTATTAGAGAAAATGGCTATTGTTTATGCTATGATTAGCATGATACTATTCATAACAATACTTATTATTAAATTTTATAGCGCTTTGCTATTCATAAAGCAATCGGAAAACAAGCAAGTATAACAAAAATACTACAAACCGGAATATTTGGAATATTTTCACAAACACTTACACAACTAGTAGCACAAATACAAGAAGAAAATCTTCATGACGACAGTGACGATAACAATTCGCATTATGGAAACTTGAATAACAAAACGAGAAAAAATAGACCTAACTTTCGTAGACATTCAGCAGAAGTAACAACATCAACTCATAATAACAATGAGCTACCAACAGAAATTTACGTTGATACAAATTATAAACATTATAACACTACAATCCGTAGAACAGAAAACGGATTACAATTACGAACTTTAGAATCAACAAAAAAGACACAGAAACCACCATTACCAGAAAGGAAATATAAACCAGAACCATTTAAAATAGAACCATTAGAAACAATAAAAGAGAATAAACTACAAACCATATCACCACAACTAATGACACCACCCCCGGCATATCAATGCATCGGAAACAGCTTATCAGCACCTATCCCTAGTGCACCAAAAGTTGAACAACATAATAATTTATTCCACAACCATCCATATGAAACACCAATACCAATTAATCAACAAAAACCATATGAAATCCCAAATCCTTCATTAACAACTAACGAACAAAGACACTTAATACCTACATCGAAACTACTCGATATACAAAACTCCCCACCAATTGATTTTGAACAACTAAAATTAACGGCTAACAAAATGCATAATCGCAGTCACAGCTTAGACATCCTTCAAAATGATCAGCCACGCACAAATGAAGTCACATATTTTGACACTCATTCGGCTGATACATACGAAATTTAAAACCAAACGTACATTAAAAAACATCTAACAGTATACCCCCCCCCCCACTACTATTAACTCATCAAAATTGTGTATTCATAAAATTGTGTATTCATAACAAAACACAAGAGACCTCCAGTAAAAATGACAATACATTTTTAATATATAACAATGTAATCACTAACGAGTGAGTTTATAACATATCAAACTACAAACAGTTTCTATAACAGTCAACATAACATTTGTAACTATATGTTATTCCAATAGTAATAATCTATGAGTTTTAGCACAATGGCAACAGGCATGGACTACGAATCGCCATACAAATCCGATTCACCCTTCAGCTATGAAGTTGAAGAAGGAGAGCTGAGTTCCGGATCAGGAAGATCGAGTCCTGGCACAGTAAGAGATAACGCATCGGACTGTGGAACTCAAACAGACGATCAAATGGGGAATATTTCTGAAACAGTTACAACAATGAGAGTACATTTGGACAACACTCCAGAGAATACTCAAACACCACAAGAGATTGCACGTAAAATCAGGAATAAATTTGACAAGTTAAAACAGAATGAAGACAGACGGAACTTGCAATCCTTTAACACTTACAAAAACACTAAGGAACAAGGAACAAGTACAATTATACATAGCTATGAACATAGCAGATTAGTTAACACTCAAAACCGTTCAACGACGGAATCATATACATCACCCCCACTTCCAAACTACCCACCACCAGTGCGACCGCCACCACCATCTGATTATATTACAGAACACCCGAGAACACAAACGTATGCTCAACAACGATTGCTTACAGCTAATAGTAGACCGAACAATTTAAGATTCCCATACGCGGTAACACCGAGATCAACTACTAGTAAATCATTTTTCCACCAATCAACAAATGAGCAGACACCAACAACAACAGTTATGGAAACAATTTGGTTTCAGGACAAAGATCCTAGAACATTAAATAGCCCACACAACAGCAATTACAATCCATTATTATCATACAGAAATTTGGCAAACATGCAGTTCGATTCACGCGAATATAACTTTTTCATGGCACCTCTTCATAACCTTAAAGATCGTGTTTCAGAGTATTTCCCACCTCTACCATCAGAAAATACAAATACAGTTAAGCGTAGTACAAAAAACATGGGGAGAGACAAACTCCACAAGACTATGTGACCGAAACTCAAACAGTTTTATAGCCTAACTGAAAGATTTTTATATGATTATGACTACGAGTTTAAAATTCCAATCACATGTAATTTCGATCCACTTATAGCAAAAGCATCCCAAGACCTATCTGCGTACAGTATTTACGATCAACAGATTTTTCAACTTAGTTTCAATTTTCTGCATCCTACACCAAAAGATGTACAGAACAATAACTACAGAGTACATGAAACTAAGCTAATCCACAACCTTATATATTTTACATTTTTACGTGACAAAAGCAATAATACATCAAGAAGTTATATACACATAAACGATCAACTCACATCACCTTATTTCCTAAATTACGGATATCGTTTAAAAAATGGGAATATACATTGGGCACACTTAGAAACTTTGACCCAATCAAGAACTATTATATTTTCCAACCGAAGGATACACCGGAGCGGCCTCTCATGGTACCGCTCGAAACTATCCGAAACGGACAGAGAAAATTTAACAATGTTATCATAGTAACAAGTAACAACTCTTGATAATCTCGACAAGTAACGATGCATAACTAAGAAATTAATCAGTGCATATGTGATTATTTATGTTTTCTGATACCCGGAATTAACCCCTTTCTGATAAATGTATTTGTAGCAGTCCAATATTTTGTATTCAAATACTTTGTAAACACTTATATTTGTATCTGTATCCCGATAAAAATACGCCCAACTAGCAGTCTCTAGTTATATCTCCTATTTACATAACTTTCAATTACAAAGCATAATTGTGCCGATTATTAGATATTTTATCTGTTCAATAAAGTCTAAAAAAAAAATAATTTTCTACTCTTTATGAAGATCTAACCTAATTTCTAATATGTACATGTATATATGCAAAGATTTTTCCATAGTTAGATATATACAATTTTGTAAATTAATAAATAACAACTTGAAATAAGACACAGAACTGACGGAAATTAGAACACATAATATACACTTGCAATGTAAACAAAGTGTAAATGGAAAACAATGAGTCATATAACAGACATTTTAACTCTACGTATAACATGTAATAATAACTTTCAGACCTTGAGTCATTGACATGACATTTTAACAAAACTCAACTTAGAGTCTAATAGAACCGATTTGTTTGCACAACATACAAACTACAATACCAGTTTGAAATCATAATGACATAACAAAGTGTTATATACTTTTCCAAACAAACTGTAACAATAAATCAACTTCCAACATAGATTAAAACATAAAATATTTTGACTTCGAAATTTTCACATGTAAAAACATATAAATAAACCGATGACCAAATATATGTAAAACATGCATTCATTTATCAAAGAACAAAACACGTGTATATATGGATAAACTACATTATTTCCTTAAGCTATAGTAACACCTAACAGCTTCACCTTTACCTAGTAACAACTAACATTGTAGTACTCCAAATACTGAAAGAGTCTTTGGATTATTTGGAATATTGGATATAAGCGCGCAGACAGAGACATTAATCAATTTCCTTAATTGATGAAATAACCATTAATGAGGATCAGACAATTGACATTTTTGTGTCTACTCATTATAACAAACAATAAGCGAGATCTCTAAACCTTTTACAAAAATACATAACACAATACAAATTGTAGAAGTATGACAATACAATTCGTGAGAATTGATTGCATCAGAATAACTTCTGGTTTCGCGAAGAAATAAATTCCTTAATACATGTTCATCTTCAATAATCAAATTTGAACTAATCCAACATGGCCACACATTCACATGTCACTAAACATTTCTCGATCACGTCACACAGATTGTGTTGACTCAATAAGAACTACCCTCAATTGATCCATCGATTTCCATAAAACCATATACCAAAAAATACTTAACACAGAACATATAAATTTCTATTTTCTTTCCAACCGGAGGGGATACTAGGTATAACAGAATATTAAAACCTAACAAAGGTTACAATAGAGAAAAACTTTTTTTAACATCTAACACCTAACAACAAACCAATTCAGGTAAGTCAGGTAAGTCAAGTCACTGGACATCAGGATCGCCTCCAAGCATCAACACCGGACCTACCCGAAAGGATCTTCACCCACTGGACGTGGTAATGGAATAGATACTTTTGTGGTTGCTGATGTTCAATCCTTGCTCCTTGGGCAACCTGTGTCTGGGAACCGACTTACAGACGAACCGATCTCAAGCAACACATTCAAAAAAGAAAGAAAATCCTTCAGAGAGAATAAAGAGAAATTGACTTATTAGATTGTACAAGAGACTTTCAAAAAACTCGAAACCCCGGAAAGATGGAGTCAAATATGACTTCCAGAAAAGACTATTTGAAATACTTTATTATTTAAATAAATAAAGACTGAAAATACTCTTCCCTGATTTGATAAAAAGGGAATAATATCTTTTCCTTTCTTTCCTTTAGATGTTTACCCATTTACCCCTCTTCTCAGAAGAGAAAGTTATTTAGTCAGTACCAGTTAACCACCTGATATAATAATAAAGTATATTTCTCTCTCTCTACTCCGCTCCTGTTTTGTATTGAGATATACGTTAGACTTTAGCATTGAGGCCCGTGCACTGTCTACTGAAGCTCAGATGGAAGAGTAACAGACTAGAGATATAGAACTTTAGTTAGTCAGGTAAGCCTTAAGAGTACACCATATCCTTGAGACAACCATAAGACAGTTCTAGAAGTATCCTCATAAAGGGAACCCTCAGGACACGTCTTATCTATCATAAAATTTCTCAATAGTTTAACCATATAACTCCTTATTCATTAATAGGAAGAATGTATCTCCAAAAAATCACCTCTCTTCTCAGACTCTTTTCTTTTCCTAATGTTAAATTTAATATAAGGTCTTTATCATTCAGTCTTCTCAAGATGTAATTAATATTCAATTGAAATATATTCTTACTTTAATCCTTGATTTAGATAGATACATTCTAGCATCTCCCCATCAATAACATAGATACATTCATCTGTGACTTTCAGCATCAATTTTTCAGTATAATTCTTACTTTTTTAGATATCTGACACTCTGAGAACTGTTGCATAGTATTAACTTTTGTCTTTTCGGGAAAGAACTGATATTTCTTTTTTTTCATGTTTTAATTCATCAGTATAATTCATATCGATAGTTTAGATATTTTCTCTAGTTTTACTTGATGATGTAAAGTTAAGTCCTTCACAAATTTTCATTTTAACAGTAGGTGGTGATTGAACCATAGTTGATGATTATAAGGAAAGGAAATCAAAATACTTCCGATAATTCTCCTCTTCACTATAACTGGATCAAAACTGATGATAGTCTGCCTCTAATACCACTTTGAATCTTCGTTACATTATAACTTTTATATTAGTATGTGTCACTCCACAAATCCAAGTTGAACCAGGAGTTCAATAAGTATAAAAGGGACATCAAACCTTTACAATACATCTACTTTGAGATTTATCATAAAAAACTCTAAATTTTTTTTAAGAATGAGGATCTGCAATTCAAGCTTTGATTTGGTTTCAAAATAATCTTGATCCAATAAACAAAATGACTTTTTGGAAATGTTCTTTCCTTTTTTATCTAAAACAAACAGGTGACAAGTTAGTTTTCCGCCAAGCAGTTTTTTCATAAGCTTTTTTTATTGCTTCGATTCTATGTATATCAAACCACATAAAATCAATATTAACCATTTTTTTCAACAAATCTAAAAATATATAAACATATAAACTCTCATGAGCTTATACACAACTAAAAACAGAAGAAAGGGTAATTTTTGCTACGCAAGCCGTTCCAAAAATTCTTGATGATATAGACTCTACATATACTGTGGACCTACAAGAAATTTTTTGGTTCAATTCCATAAACTCCTCCAACCATTTTTCCCGCAACTTTTCAATGCATTTTAGCTTACAGGAAACCAAAAAAAAATTCTGCTCTTTGGGTAAGCAAATTATTCCAAACTTTCTTGAGAATTTACAATCTACATACACTGAATACCTACCGTACATATTTTGATTTGGTTTCAGTATCTTTTTTATCCGATAAAAACTACTTGTTTCAAAACGTTTAATTACTTTTTAATAAACGAAAACAGATAAAAGCTAACCTTTCTACTTGGCAACCTATTCCAAAGTTATTATACGATTTAGACGGCAAATATACTGGTAAACTACGGAACACAGTTAGGTCTGAGCTCATCAACTCCTCGCCCGAGAAAACTATTTTTGAGAAAACCTAAAAACCTGTTCGCTTACATGAAACTATATGACATGAACATCTTTTTTCTGTTCGGCAAGCTATTCCACAGTTTCTTGTTGATTAGACTCTACCTACACAGTAGAGCTACCATTATTTTGTGTGCTATTTCAGCAGATGTCTAGTCCGACAAGCTTTTCCCAAAATTCTTGTTTATTAGGACTCTAAGAGATCTGCCATACAGTTTTTGATCAGGTTTAATCAACTCCTTTATCAAAAAAAAATTAAATTGCTTTGGATTCGTTTAATACATTACCTAATTAAATGCAACTAAAACATATGAATTTTTTTTATTTTAGAATTCAAAATTTTCTTGGTAATTTATATACACTGGAGAGTTACAGCTCTGTTTTGTTTCAGCTGTTTTTTGCCGCGCAAAGTAACGAACATTTATTGAGAGTTTGGACTCTATTTAATATGTTTGTTTGCTTATACGATACTAAAAACCCACAAAAAATTATTTTTTTTGCAGGACTTGATATTCCCAGTAATTTTGACGATAAGGAATCTGGCGATAACAATGTGGAATATACCACACAGCGTCTGGTTGCGTTATGCAAATATTTCTGAAAAAAACGATATTAGGTTAAATCTAATAAAAAACTGTTTTTTTTTCAAATCTATAAAATCTTGCTTTTTAATTATATGTAGCTAACTTTACTTATATGTAAAGCTTGTTATTTATATGAAGTTGAAATGCTATATTTAAAACTATTTGACGAAAATAGACTCTACGTACGCTGAAAATCAACAAAATAATATTTGGTTCGGTTTCAATAACTCGTTGATCCAAGAAAAACTTACTTTTTAAACCTTGATCCAGCTAATGTTAAAAGAAAAAAAAGTGAAGAGCTACCTGCGTTTATAGGCAACACGAAAATTAAAAAAAATAATGAACGCTGATTCGCTTTAAGCAACCAAAAACTGATGAAACGCTATGATGCTTGGCAAACTATTCTTAACCTTTTCAACTTTACATATACCAGGTATCTCCAACATAAACTTCGGTTGGGTTACAACAAATCCTTGATCCGCTATAAAATGCGCTAAAAATTTTCGAAATGAACAAAAAATAACCGATTTTTTTTTGCAAACAGAATCCGTTGGAAATTAGGCATGCAATTCCAAAAATTTTTGATGATAAAGATTTTTGAGGACTTTGAGGATCTACAATGCAAATTTTGTTTTGATTTAAACAATTTCAGGATCCACTTCAAGAACTATTTAGGAAAAATAGGCGAGCTGTTGGTGATTTCATTCTGACCTTCATACACTTGGGATTGACAATCGGCATTGAAGTTTCACTTCTCTAACTCTTTTATCCAATATAAGCAATCGAATCGATTTTTGCAATCATTTACTCGCTTATTTGTCTATATGCATGTAAAATCGTTTGATTATTGTCTCACTTTTTTCCTATTCAAGCTATTACAAAAACTCAGCGAACACTTGGTTTCCACAACAGATACTTTTCATTAACTTCTATATCCGATAAAATTATAATTTTTGAAAATATTTAATTGTGCCGTTGAAAAGGAAAAGTATATGCAAAAAAAGATAAAAAGGAAACTTCTCTCCGATGCAAGCTATTCCAAAAAGACTTTTAGAAATTTTTTACGTTTTTTGGTTATTTACCATGCAAAATTTCGAGATTTTTCAACGACTACATGATTCACGAAAAACTACTGGTTTTGAAAACATCTATTCTCACATAGTCAAATTAAAACAGAGAAAATAAAATACTTCCCTTAGGCAAATTTGTCCAAAATTTTTTTATGCAGACTCTACGTACATTGGTTATCTACCATACAATTTTTGTTTTGCTTCAAAGACCAGTTATTTTAGAAAGTGTTTATTCGTTTTATACCTGACGCAAACATATAACGAAAACCTAATATTTTTAAGCGTGCTGTTTCAAAAATGCAGGTTGATTTAAATTATATATACTCAGTGGATCTAAAGCACAAACTTTTATTCAATTTCAACTCATTGATTAGATAAAAAGAACTATTTTTGAACGCAATTTTCCAGTTTTTTATTGATATGCAAATGAAAAAAGATTTAAAAAATATCTTCTTGGCTACACAAGCTATTCCAGAGGTTTTTGATTACTTCGGGATATCGTTGAGATTGACGATGCATATTTTGCTCGCTTTTATCGATTCATTGATTTTATTTTAACATATTTTCTTGCTAACTTCAGTCCGCTTATACGCCTGTATGCAAATAAACTGGTATAAAAGTTTCTTTGCATTTTTTTCCCAAAAATTCTACGAACACTGTGGTTTTACAACAACAAACTGGTTTGGTTTTTATCAATTTCTTGATCTGGAAAACTAAACAAGTTTTGAGAAAACTTGTTTGATAGTTCGTCAATATGCAGCTGAAATCACCTTAAAATTCTGCTTGTTTTAATAACTAAAACAAGTTTACAATTTGAAACAGCAAACGTTAAGGTTTTAAAAAATGCTTTTGAGAAATAACAGCTATGGGTAAAGATTTCTTTTTTGGATCTACTAATTTCTACCCTCTTCACACAATGTTTTTGGTGCCAACACTTGGAATTGTTCTCAATAAAGGGGAATTGTCAATGAAAGTATCAGAGCTCAAGGATCAAACATAAAAAAAACTGATTTCAGGCAAAAGGATGCTCATTCACAAGCCGTGATTTGGGTACTAAAAACTCGAATCAGCCTTTGCAATAGTTTTCCAATCATGTATTTTTTTTAAAGAAAACAACTCTTCTGCATGACCTGCTACGCTACTTCGAGCTGACTTCCGTACTGCACTACATTCCGTACCGACTTCTTCCGATTCATTCTTTATATCCTCTTCGTTCTTTATTTCGTGCTCCTTCTCCTTCTAATTCTCTAATTACCGGACCTCCACTTTCCTGCTCGGAAATTTTTTTACGTTGCAACGCTACGTGGCATTGAAAACAGCACACGACAGCTGAATACGCGCAATTTTTGATAGCTTTTAGAAAAACAAGTGTTTCATTTTGAAAATATTAAAATATTAAAAACCCCATTATTATCTATGCATTTATAAAGAGCATTGAAACAGAGAAATTGCACTATAGTAGCATTCAAAAAAATAAATTTCCGAAAGTCATTTAACTGATTTTTTTTTAAATTTTCTTATGATTTTTTCATTTTGATTTTACGCTGAAATATAATTTTAACAAAGTTACCAAGCTATAAACTGCGTCAAAAAACTAATTGTAGATTTAACTGACGGCTTTTTTTCAAATAATTTCTTAGTTTTTTAACATTATTTTTAGAGTCTGCGGAAATTCTGCATAAAAACTTTGCTTTAAATCAAAAACCTTTATCCGATTAAAGTAACTTGATGTAAACAAGACTGGCATTTGTGCAACTCATAACAAAAGAAAAGCTCAATTTTTATACTGCAAAAGTTGCTACTGCAAAAGCTAATGCTACTTCAAAAGTTATTGATGATTTAGAAGCTATGTTTACAGAGGATCTAGAAAAGAAGCTTCAAACCAAATCGTCTTGGTCCAATAAAAAAAACTTTTTCCAAAAATTTTTTTTCAAGGAGGAGCTTGATTACCACGTATAATTTTTTCTATGTGCTAAACACGTAGATGAGATTCAAATCCTCTAGTTTTAAAATCATTCTCAGCTATGCAAATAAAAACTATTCTAAGGAAACTATTCTAAGTTTCTTTATTTATGTAGACTAGCCATCCATAAAAGATCCATGCCCAAGAGTTTGACTTTGTTTTAACAACTCTTTGATTCTATTAAAATCCTCTTCTTTAGAAAACGATTAAGCGCTTCTTCGGTTATATGCAATTAAAAGCTAAAAATCAATAATTATGTCAACTCCACGTACATTGGGGGTTCCAAGAGTTCCCTAAACAAAAAAATTCCTTTTTGAATTTTTTCGACAGCTTGTTAGCAACGATAAAAGCCAAAAAAATCCTCGACAACCTTCTTTAACAAGCTGTTTGTTGAAGGTTTATCATATATGGTCAAAAACTATATCTATGATTTTATTTTGAATTGAATGTGTTTTAGTCATCTTAAAATCTACTGAGTTTGAAAAATTTATTGGTGGATATGCAACAAAGAAGATAACGCTGTCGTTTTTTTTTCTAAAAAAGCTGAAAAAAAACATTCAATTTTGCTTTACAAATCGTTTACTTGCTCCATGGCAATAAAAAAATGAAAAGCCTTAACTTTTTATGCAACATATTTGAAATTTTTGAAGTGTGGTAGACTCCTCATTTATAGAGGAGCTCTGATTACTGGTTTCATTTCATTTGAATCTAACCCTGACCGTATCAAAATCGATTGCCTCTCTGAAAATTATTATTTGATTAAATGCAAATTAGATAGTATTTTGATTACGAATTTTTTCTAGCCAATTTTTACCACAAATTACTCTTGATTTAGACACTACCGACAATAGAAATCAAAGAGAAGAAAAAATGAAAGACGGAAAAGGTTTTTCATCTGGTGAATCAGAGACACGGGAATCTAAAAAAAATACAGGGATTATGAGAAAAGATTTTAGGCAAATTATCTCAAACATTTGTTTATTATTGAATTAATAAACTTGAAATGCTAATTCACAATTTCAAAAACGTCAAACTGAACAAGACAACAAAATAATAAGACATACGATTTAAACAATCAGCTCAATGAAAAAAAGTTTTACGAAATTTTTAACATAAGAAAGAGGGTTCGTTCCGTCAATCCTCTATATCGTTTTTTATAAAACGAACATTCTCAATATAGTATGCTTATAGGATAGTAAGAGCATACTTCCACCTCATTAAAAAACTTTGCATAGCATGAGAAAGAGGCTGAAAAATCGATGCTGAATATCTTTAAGTTTTGAACTGATAAATTTTGTAGGGCTTTGGATATTAGCTATACTAATAACATGCTGCTTCATGTATCACCGCAATAAAAATTCCCCCCGGTAAATTCAATTTTTTCAGAAAAGTCATTACTTGAAGTCTTTGCTTAAGTTTTCTGAACTAAAGAAGTGAAGGTCTTCATTGGGAGTCCATCATCAAGATATCTTAAGATATCTCTACCGTCACTCACCTCTCAACATTCTTTTTGATTGAGAGGTCTTCAGTTTCTTAACATATTCTCATGTATTTGATGTTTTCATTGCTTTAGGAGTATTTTACATAAAGTTTCTTGTGACCGTTAAACAAAAAGTGCATTGGCGATCCTACTTGAAAACATATGGTTCAATTTTCATACGTCTTTTCTTTATCATCCCATTTCATGAATGTTATAAAGTAGTGTTTGCTGGACCTACGATTTGCAAGTCATCTATTTTTGTTATCAAATTTATAACTTTCGATTATGGTGTAAATTGAGATTGAAAAATTTGTCGAGAAGTAAGCATGATAGATTGATGTGATAAAAATAAACGGAAACAATTGCAAGACTTTTAACAGCGTGGAACTCACTGACCACTGTTGACACCATTGACAGACTAATTTCTTTCAGGTGTCAAAAAAATTCTGATTTGGTTTGCAGTTTCAAGAAGTTTGAAATGAAAAATGGATATTAAACTGGATATGATAACTGCAGATTAGAACTGAACGGATCGCATAAAAATAAAACCATATTAAATTTTACTTATCGGTCTTTTCGGTCCGTCCAGTACACACATTTTGCACTGCTTGGTCAATCCATTACCCAAATTTTGCTCTGTTCTGTCGTCCCAATGGTCAGGCCTTGGGTCTATTCATTCTGTAAAAAGGTCTTGACAAAGTCTGTTTGGTCTGGCCAAGTGTGGTCAAAGTCTGTTTGGTCTCGCCAACACCAATTTTTGATTTTTGGTCATAGTTGGTCTGGAACCCCTTGGGCATGACCTGCCCAGACAGGCCATGAACTGTCTTGACTCCCGGACCTCATGCAGAGTACGTTTTCAAAATTGCGTGTTGAATTATTGTACCTTCAATTAAACCTTCAACTAAATTTTCGATTATTGCACCTATTTCAAACTTCAAATCATTATCCAAATTTCTATAGATGATAATCAACTTTTACTTGATATTAATCAACGTCAGAATACTGCAAACTACTATCAAGATATTAATGTTGTCGCAGGTTTCTGGGGGTTTAATTGCAAAAATGATAAAAGAATGCCCAACGAAGCTGACCGACAACTGTCACCATCTCTGCTTCCAACTGTACAGTATTTCCAGTCATTCTGTCACCGCTTAAGCTATCATCATCGAAAGGGGATGTCCATATAATCATCCCCCTCATTTGGCCAGTAGTCAATCGACCCATAATCAGGGTCTCCACTGGCCTAAAATGCATAAGTGAGCCAGCACTTTAGAAACAGTGACGATAGAAGAATAACTGAATTTGAAAATCAGTAAAGTTAAGCTTCCTTAGCCAAACTTCCATTAGATGAAAACAATCACGCTCAGAGAATCTATAATGCTTTTAAGATTGCTTAATTTCTTTGAAGAATTGTAATCCTAGAGCTCTAGGATTACAATTCTTCTATAATTGAACAATCGTCCGATGCATCGTTTTATGAGTGTAGCGATCGATCAGAAACATTATTTGGCCTTTACACTCATTAAAGGACTACAATTTAGCAATCATCAACAGTAGTTCTACTCTCGTTAGGCTGGTTGAAGTTAATTTCATGACAACCAACTAAAGTAAACTGACGGCCCATATTGATGTTCTAGACGGAAGCAAATATGTTCACAGCGGCACTGATGGGAGGACCTTATGTGTAGATTTCTGTGAATTGATATCCGGGTGTCCTTGCATTCAGATTCACATATTCGTACGTTCACCGCACTTTCGTACTATTATCACAGTTTTAAGCGCAGATCAGCTTTTAGTGGAGTCAAGCCCAGACATTTGTGCATCAATGCCAAAATTTTTGGGCGTTAATCAAAAAAATTGTGCTTTTACAGGATTTTCGTGAGTTCAAGTCCAGATATCGAAAAAAAAATAATTTTGGTTGCATCCTGTTTTCTTTTTAAAAAAAACTTGTATTCACAAGATACATAAATAGTAGTACTACATAGCGACTCGGAATTATATTTAACAACATAGTACTTGATATCAGTCTCTTACAAAATCAATTCTACTGAATTTATCATGTCAACTAATAGACAAGTCATTTAATTGAATTTGATATTGAGGGAGTAAATGATTAAGCCCGGCAAATCTGTTTTATGGAATGCGGGAGCTCATTCCAAAATTGTATTGCAGAACGAACGAATCCAAACCGCAACCTATATTATTGCTTTTAAAGCTGTCTTTGCACAAAAGTTTTTCGTTCTAGTTGTTTCTGCAATTGTTCACGTCTGGTGTATAGGTTTTTCAGCAGTAGAAGCACCACTTGCAATTGTTCCCTTAAAATTGTTGCACGCTCACCAATCTTTTGTTAGCACTGATTTTTTTTTAAATTTAACTGTCCAATAGACTACTGGCGAAAACAGGGGACAGTTTTCCGTTTGCTTGAAAACTGAGGTCCTCAATGAAGAGAGTGCTCTATATTTGGACACCAGTTCCTGTGTGACGGAAGTCGTGTGCTTTGTATGAAGAAGAGTTACATATGCCTTTATTGAGTCATAAATGGTGCTAACTTCTTCGTTGCCCAGAAGTAACTCCGCTAAGTGTCGTCAAATGAAAAGATATTGTGTTTGCTGCTGACTTTGCGTGATTTGTACAAGTTTTGGTACTCCTTATCTCGCTACAAATTGCAATCCACCAAAATTTTGACTTCTGTTGCAGTTTTTGCAGTAGATTTTGATCTGATTTGATCCAAACGGTTGAAAAAACAGACTCTACTCAAAGGAATATTATACTGCTGTTTTAGCCGATTAACTCTATCATGACTCTGACAGCGTCGGACGTTTTGCAGTTAAATGTTTGTCGCCGATTCAAGTTATCCCAGCCAAAAAACCCAGACCAATTTTCAGAACGTCCTAGTCTGGGCTGGGTGCTCACTAATATATCATAATGCATCATTTTGTCTCCTCAAATCATTTTTGCAAGCGGGATAAAATCACGATGCATGCAACACTTCTAGGTTGCTCATTAATTTATGGTATTTTGACGTAGTTGCCAATCATTTTAAAGGATTTGTTCTCGTCTCGATGACGTAGACAAAACCTGTAAATGAGCATCCAAAAAATTACCGCCGATGATTCACGTGTTGACGTTTACAACCCAATGTTTATGGGTTACTGGCGTCACAAGAGAGGAGAAAACAATTCAGGAATCTGTTGGCCGTCTCCCTTACACAATACCCTAATACCTATGCAATGTCTCTTTTTGTGAACGAATTCAATTCAGCTCTTTATCGATGCGACACTAAAACAAGACACACCCCTGAATTTATTATCGGCATTTTTTTAAATTGATTTAGGGATACACAGGTTTACTCAGGCGTAAATTTCGCTACAGCAAATCTGATTTCCGCTTCTAGTTGCCGTTAAAACCTTTTCGCCCTGAAAATTTTGCCGTGGTTCAAACAAGCTTTAAAAAGCCGGGATTAAACAAAAGCTGGTTTGGGTTGTCTGATGTAAGACGCATATTCAAGGTTTGAGTTTGAGATACTTTATACAGAGTGCGTCCAATTATTTCTATAAATGCTAAAAATGCTACAAATATTTAATTTCTAGGTAGTATGGATTATAAATTTTTATTTGATACGAGCTAACCAAGGATCTGAACAATTCAAAACCAGGCATTATCTGACATAAACACTAGTTGTGAAGTATGCAGCTTCTATCATCGGCCAGTTTAATATCCTACATTTTTTGAGGACAAACAACAGGCGCAATTGTTCTAGTTCTGTTGTTTAACGGACAGTAGTTCAATTCTCTTATCTGAACTATTTATTTGTTTGCAGCCAAATTGATAATAATTTTGATTCGCGGATTTTTGGAGCCTTGTTTAAAAAGAACTAATTATTTTGCCTTACTTCCCTACATTTTCCAAACGCTTAATCCTCATTCTGAGGATATTTCTTGAATGATAATTTAACCTTGTATTTTGAGTGATATTTCATACCAACCTCATATTTTTCTCTAGATAAGGACTTGATTTATGTAGCTCACCAATGAGGGGGGCGAAGGTGGAACGGTGACAGATTGGTAATTGCAGATATCTCTTTCATGTTGCTCATCGGGTCCATCGTGGTTTCGGGCGCAAATTGCACAATTTTTTCTTGCAATTTTATTTACTTCAGCTCCACAGTCATTGTTTGCACAAAACGTTGTGCATTTGCTAGACTTGTCATTTCCTGTCAGAATCTGTTTCCGGACATCGTTCAACAAATCTCCGTTGAGAGATTTTACACCTCTCTCAGAATCAAGTGAGTGTCTTCTAACGTTTTCAACATCCAGAATGAAGTCTATGTCTTCAGCAGTGCTTCTGCTGAGGAACTTTTCAGGTAGAAAAGCTTGCGTAGCATTTGAAAAAGTTATATTTCTAAGATACTTGCTCTCCTGCAAAAACAGCGACGGGAATATTTCAGAATTTTTTGAGTAAACATTGACAACTTTCACATTTCTCAGTCCTGCGCACCGGTCAAACGAGACAATGTCTGACAGTTCGCCATCAAACACTATTAAATAGGAAGTTTTGCAAAATAGGCGCCAAGTATTTGGATTCGCGTACTCTGTCATTGACGACGTCATTAGGTTGGAAAGAAGAAGTTCATCTGTCTTGAAGGTGTTCTCTTGAAATATTTTGACGGGGTTTGTTCGCATTTCTAGTGTATTCAAATTGATCGGTGCTGTCTTTCCATCAAACACTAGTTTTGGATTGTTTTCAAGGATTAGGTGAATCATTTTGTGTACCTCGATACCCCTAATTTTCTCAATATTTGTGTCTTTGATTAATAGCTGAATGGAACCTGTAGATGTTTTGGGTAGAAGCTGCTTCATGTCAACGACACCATTGTCAATGTTCGATATTTCAACAAATCCTTCTGCATCTGATGGACATTGGGTCAATTCGGCAACATTGTTATTAATCGAGCATTGACACGTTCCACAATTTTTGGTTGACCTCTCTTTTCTAGAATTAGTATCAAAATTCAATTCGTCGATCTCTTCATTCAAATCATCTCTGTTCGCTGGCTGTTGAGTCTGTTTTGTGGCCTTATTGATCTGCTCTAGCAGCTCAATCAAGGGGGAAATTGTTGTCTGAAACGAAAAACATATTAAACATTCTTTTTCACTTTGATCCACCGCTGATAAATTTTTCAATTATGGGCCGTACATAATGGGTAGCAAAATTGAGTGGTCATGAAATGGTACATCAAAAATATTACAGACCGGAAAGAATTTGCGATTTCTTTTACATATTTTATTTTATCATCAAAACCGCTCACTCGCTTTTGTTGTTTCTCATGCTGCTTCTCAACCGTTTTGATTTCATGTTGAATCTCGACTTCAGTATCAATACTTGACGCAGGGGTCTTTTTCGCCTTCTTCTTTTTGGATGCCTGTTTCTTGATGGCATAGCTATCAATTGGCGTAAATCCGAGCGTCTCAGTTGGGCTCCAATATGAAGTCGGGCCTAAAATTTTTAAATCCCGAATAGGCCCCCGTACCGAACTCCAAGTCTATATCAGTACTAGGCAAGTCTAAATCCAAGTCTTATTTCGTTTTCCAGTACTGGGCAAGTCTTAAAAAAAGTCTTACAAGTCTGACAAGTCTTGGCCAAGACTTGGGTAACACTTGCAAGTTGATTCCCAAGTCAAACCCAACTTTTCAAAAAAATTCGAGTGAAATTTTCGAATTCAAAAAAATTTCGCAACGTGCCACGATTTTGGCATTACTTTTTGGGCACTTTCCCGGGGTGCTAGAAAATGATGCCGGGGGCATACCAAATTGATTATTGGGTGATTATTAGCCCCCGGGAGGGTTCATTGAGGGTTTTTCAGGTGTTTTGGGCCGTTTTGAGCCATTTTTCAGCCGTTTTGAGCCAGTCTGGCCAGTCTTAGATTTTTGATTAATAATATTGGCGAAAAACTTCAAGAATTGTTGGTGGGATCCTACCAGTATTTCCGTGATACCCTTAAAAGTCTAAAGGAATGCTGTTTAAAAATTCGTTAAAGGAACTTTGCTATAATGACTCTGATCCTGGGCTTAAAATTTACCACATGTGCCACCATAGACTAAAATGTTCTCCGCTGCTCTGGCATGTCTCAAAAAGTGTCAGTTTTAGAAAGCAACAAAATCCTGCTGAACAAATGTGAAACGTTGTGTTGCAGTGTCCAAAAAAAGTAAAACATGTGAGATCGAAAAAGCGTGACACTAATGATGAAATTTCATTTTTTCTGACCTTCATGGCGATAGTTAAGAAGCAAAATATTCCATATAGGTACATCTCTTGTGTGATGTTTATCCTTACTGAATGGTAACCAACAAGGGTTTTTCAGAATAAATTGACGAGAATGAAAAATGGTACTTCTTGACAGCAGCTGTTAACAAAAAAAATCTATCAATCATATAGGGAAGATTTTTATTAGACTTCTTTTTGTCTTCTCTTAGTATATTAATGCATAAACTTTAAAATATGAGTGCAGAAACGTGCAATTGTGTCACTCAGTCACGTCAAAATTGATAAAACAAGAATAATTAATTTTCGATTATTAGATTGCCAGCGAGCGCGCTCTTAAGGCAAAAATCAGAGGACACGCAATTTTTTTTAAAAAAAACTTTGCGTGTTGAGAGCTTATTTGAGAGAGGGGTGCTAAGTATTCAAAGTGATATATACCTTCGAGAAAAAAGAACAATTCAAAAGAATAAGAAGTATCGGCTATACGTCTTTTTTTCCGATGTACAAATTGCCGTGATTGAGTTCCGATTAATTGAAGAAAAATAATTGAGCAGAACAATACACTTGAAGCCAAATACTTGCACTTGCACTTGCTGAATACAAAACAACTCAACTTAAGTTTTTATCTCAATTCTCGTGAATTAAAAAATTTCAGGAAAATGATCGAACAAAAGATCAGACATATTAGCAAACATAACAAAATTATCAACTGATGGAGAAGACAGCGAAATTGTTTAATTATTTTTGTACCCCTAAAACTTCGTACAGCTTATTTGTGTTATTTTTTTAAACTTTTATACAAGCATCTAGCAAAATCTAGTTTTTGAGTGTTTTTATTTAGAGATAAGAATCGGTTGTATTTTTTATGTCTGTTGTAATGTAAAAGAGACCCAAATTGATAGCAAAAAAGCAGTAAGCGCTCGGAGGAAGCGCTAGCCCTGCAATTTGAAACAAACTAAGTCATTTTAGAGTGCAATGACGCAAAGTTCTTATAGATATGAACGCACACACAGTTAAAAAACAATACAGGATTCATTTATTTGATTCAATTTCTTTTCTCGATTATTTGATTCAAGAGTTTCTTTCTGTGTATATGAGCAAGCAATGATATATTATTTTCTCTGAATACCAAGCATTTGTTTATTTATGAATCTTTTATTAATGAAGCCAAAAAAAATTTTATAGTGAACGCAAGAATGGAATGTAATCAAAGTATAAAAAAAGAAACTAATTTGAAATTCAGAAACAACTGAGGCGATTGCTTTTTGACCCATGATCATTTGTCTGAAAGAACTACTACATAATTTGGTAATTTTGTTAAAAATGAAAATATGCTTCAACGCGATTGAATTACAAAGCCAGCAACATCAGAAACCGCACAGGGTACAGACTGAGGCTCGTTTTTGCTTACCGAAGAGTGTCAGCTGAAAAATTAAAATCAAAGAACAATTGATGAACTTTTTCTCAAGGCCCGACCTTTCTTATTTTCCGAACTCTTTTTTAAATAGTTTTTCCTTCGTTGTGCTTTTTTTGTTTTCGTTTTCTGTGTTCATTTCGTTGATGAAATTTTTGACAATTAATTTCCAAATCCGTGAAACTTTAATAATTGTCAAAAAACCGCCTGTTCAGGTAATTAAAAAATTTCCTCCTTCTTTCGAACTTGAGACTTAGATTTGAGAACCAATTATCTTAGGAAAACTTTACATCGAAGTTGTAAAACATTCTGTACTTAATATCGAAGCAAAAAAAAATATATTTCACCCTTAGTTTTGGCAATTGAAAAAATTGGAAAACAACACTTTAACTGATTTGGAATTATTTAAGTTGACCTCTTTCAAGATCAATTTCAGATTTTTGATTTGTCAACATATGAAAATTTCAAATTTCCGTATTGAAGTAACTTAACGCTATGTGGTAAATGTTTTTCCAAAACTCGCACTTTCCACGTTGTGCCAAGCTGTCGCAAAGGACATGTTTAATTGACACTCTAATTTGGTTTTCAGCACTGTGAAAGTCTCTATTCCATTCCTAACGGCGTTGACCAAGTTTTAAACAACATTTATAAAAAGATTCACAAATCTTAATCAAGTGTTCAAAAATTTACGACTGAAACTTTTGACAGAAACTACTATAAAATGATACTAGTGGTGAAAATGGGTCATTTTAGATTTTTCACCGACATTTTCAGTCATTTTTGTACTCATGGTCCTAGTGTATCGTAAAATTTTATCTTTCAGGTTGTCGAAATGTTAATTTTCATCCAAGAAAATTTTTTGAAAGGAAGAGGCACTGTCTCAGTCCCTCAGATGATCCTTGTACAGATCGTTCGCAGTACAGAGCTTGAGCAGATCTGAAACATCTATTTCACGACGGATTGTTTCAGTACAGTTTTGAGGTACTTATTAAATATTTAAGACTGTGTACCTTGAAACACTGAGGCATGTCTAATGCTTTTTCGTTAAAAACTATTTGTGTACGACTGATCTAATTGGACGACGATATGGTGGTCTGAGACTTTTTTTTATATCAAAAAGTTTTATCAAGTTCAAAATTTTTCATGACAAAATTGTGTCACCGCAAATTTTTTTACCGCAAAGTGCCCTATTTTTTAGCGATGACTGCGGTGAAAGCGGTGAATTTCTGTAAGATTTGTGGTTAATTTAGCGGTAAAAACTTGTACGATTTGCAATTTTCATCGGTGATTTTTTTTAACGCATTCAATTGGTAGTCGTTAAAAAACTTCACCGCTACCAATCGAATGCGGTGAAAAACAAAAATTAACCGCTAAAAATTGCAAATCGTACAAAAATTCACCGCTAAATCCACCGCAGATCTTACAGAAATTCACCGCTTTCACCGCATTCATCGCTAAAAGATGCTGGCGCTTTGCGGTGAATTTGTTTTTTCACTGCTATTCACCGCAATTTTTACATTTTTTTCCGACAAATCCTCGACCCGAGAACTTCTTTGACAGTGACGTTTGAATGCAAGTCTCTAAGTTTTGTCGCACTAACATGGTATTTCTGTACCAAAATTAACTTTCGCAGAAAACAGCCCACCCGGAATCAATAACAAGCCAATATCAGTAGTGGGCACCTCTAATTGCAATCCCGCAATCACAACTTTTTTTCGAGCTTTTCTGCATATAAAACGCTTTTTTCACATTTCACCACGTTCACGCCTAAATGCACATCTTGAGCCATACGGCAGTCAAGTCTTTGCAAAGAGTTTCAAAAAGTGACATGATTACAGCTCTGAACCAGCACTGATAAAAAGCATGAGGTTTCGTGATCATTATTGATTTCGGCTTGCTATGACCTCCGGGTAGCCCATTCTCTTCGAAAGTCAATTCTTCGTTCGTGTAGACGCCATGGTAGTGGGACAACTTGGAGACCTGTATGCAAACACCACTTGTATGCAAACACACATCATCACAAGCTGGTGGATTTGTTCCACTAAAAATGGCGTACATGATAGAGACAAAGTGAAGGCAATGTCGCTGAAACAATACCCCGGGTTGAATTTTTCCGCCCAGAATGATGTAAGAGTGGGGCTGCAATGGGAGGATTTTTTTTAGAAAAATGCAGCTCAAAGCTATTACGTCTTTTTGGGCTGCATTGGGCTTCCAAGGGGGGTAAAATGGTGTAAGAGTGAGGGGGTAAAAGACAAATTAACCCCCCACGCTTACATCCTTTTTGGTCTGCCAAGGGGGGTAAAACGATGTAAGAGTTCGGGGGTAATTTGTCTTTTACCTACCCCCTCACTCTTACACCATTTTACCCCCCTTTGCAGACCAAAAAATTTGTAAGAGTGGGGGGTTAATTTGTCTTTTAACCCCTCACTCTTAAACCACTTTAACCCCCTTGTAAGCCCAATGCAGCCCAAAAAGATTTTTGAGCTGCATTTTCCTAAAAAATCCTCCCATTGCAGCCCCACTCTTACATCATTTTACCCCCCTTGGCAGCCCAACTCTTACATCATTTTACACCCCCCCCCCTGGCAGCCCAACTCTTACATCATTTTACCCCCTTAATCTTACATTGCTTTAGCCCCCATACCTAAAGACTGCCAGTCTTGAACCCACAACCTCTGTACCCTCAGCTGCGTCGCCTTATCCTCCAGACCATCAAAGCTTGTCCAACTCTTGACGGTCTATACATCTGAATAATACTTGTTAGAATTGCCCCATCTCAACAAATTATCCCCTCACTCTTACATCGTTTTACCCCCTCGAAAAATTTACCCCCTCACTCTTACACCATTTTACCCCCCTTGGCAGCCCAACTCTTGCATCATTTTAAACCTCTGAACAAATTACCCCCTCACTCTTACACTATTTTATAACACTTGGCAGCCCAACTATTACATCATTTTACCCCCTCTGAACAAATTACCCCCTCGCTCTTACAACATTTTACCCCCCTAGGCAGCCCAACTCTTACATCATTTTATTCTCTCTGGACAAATTACCCCCTCACTCTTACACCAATTTACCCCCCTTGGCAGCCCAACTCTTACATCATTTTATCCCTCTGAACAAATTACCCCCTCACTCTTACACCATTTTACCCCACTTGGCGGCTCAGCTCTTAGTTGATTTTACCCCCTCTTGACAAATTACCCCCTCACTCCTACACCACTTTACCCCCCTTGGCAGCCCAACTCTTACATCATTTTACCCCCTCTGAACAAATTACTCCCTCACTCTTACACCATTTTACCCCCCTTGGCAGCTCAAATCTTAGCTCATATTACCCTCTCTGGACAAATTAATCCCTCACTCTTACAACATTTTACCCCCTTGTCAGCCCAACTCTTACCTCATTTTACCCCCTCTGGACAAATCACCCCCTCACTCTTACACCATTTTACCCCCCTTGGCAGCCCAACTCTTACATCATTTTACCCCTCTGACCAAATTACCCCCTCACTCTTACAACATTTTACCCCCGTTGGCAGCCCTACTCTTACATCACTAAGCCCCCTCTGAACAAATTACCCCCTCAGTCTTACACCATTTTATCCCCCTTGGCAGACCAACTTTTACATCATTTTACCCCCTCCGGACCAATTACCCCTCACTCTTACACCATTTTACCCCCCTTGGCAGCCCGACTCTGACATCATTTTACCCCCTCTGAACAAATTACCCCCTCACTCTTACACCACTTTACCCCCCTTGGCAGCCCAACTCTTACATCTTTTTTCCCCCTCTGAACTGAATTTCAATCAGGGGGAGAGGGGTAATTCCTGAAAAGTCCTCCCGTTGCAGCCCATTGCAGCCCACTCTTACATGGCAATTTCAGTCAGGGGTGTAATTCCTGAAAAGTCCTCCAATTGCAGCCCATTGCAGCCCACTCTTACATGGCAATTTCAGTCAGGGGGTAATTCCTGAAAGGTCCTCCCATTGCAGCCCAACTCTTACATTAATTTACCCCCATAGACAAATTGCCCCCCACTCTTACATCAAAATGAGAGGATCTTAGGGAGGACATTCGACCCGGGACCTAAGAGGGATCCAACTAGTTTGATCGAATGCTCAGTTTTAGGTCCAGGCCAAATTGACCACTAACAAGACCGTCTGATACTGAAACGACTTTGCATCACACCGACTGAGACAAAAATGTTGTCGTCTTATTATAGACAGTCGCAAACTAAAATGGCCTTTGATCAGAGTTCCGTGCGCTAAATATGGTTTTTACGGCTAGAGTGCGCTCGAAACCACTGCTATGCAGACCTGTTCTGAATAAAAATTCAGATTTTCATTCAACTTTGACAGTAATCGTTTCCCCACTATCTCCGACGTAATTCCCAGTTGAAATTTAATGTAACATTTACAATTGATTGTAAACTAATTTGTACTTTTTTGCAAAATACTGATTTTTTACAATATTTGCAAAACGGTTTGAAGTTCGTTTGAAATATATTCCTGTAATATTCACTTTGTTACTCCTACCTTTTACATTGCTTGTTTTGTAATTTTTCTACTTGTATCAGGCAAGTTGCAAACGATGGCTGGGGAAAATGTGGCCGTATGAAGTTAAAATTTGCAAATAAAATTGTCGAGCAAAAATTTGCAGATCGTTGCATTTTTGTCATTAATTTTAGACTAGGTCCGTGGTTTGAATACTTGAATACTAACGTGGGCACTGGACCTCGGAATCGAAGCTGCCTTTGATGACCTTGACAACTTCACTCGAGGTTGCAGCTTCTTCCTCACCATCTTGAGATCTTGGTTTAGTCACATCATTTTCGCTCAATTCCTGTCCACCCTTTTCATTTTCCTCAGAGTTTGGGTGCATTTCAGGTTTCCCTTTGGAAAGCTTCCCGTCGGTATTTTCGGCAGTTATGAACGATACAAATGCTCCAAGTAGCAGCAGATTCATGATTCGAGACATTTTCGACAGACAAAGGTCAAGACAATTTCTTACCGAAGACAGAATTGAGTAAGAATTTCAACACTAATCTTCCCTGAAAGTTTGAGAACGCGCGAAATGATTTTTCAATTTAGAATACAAACCATTGGACATATCAATATCAGCTTGAGTGACTCATTAGTGCAAAAGCAGCATTCTAAAAGCAATGTGACTTTTCGGTTGCTATGATTCCTAGATCAAGAAAGATAATTATAAATCATTCTTGAAGTTATCTGCAGCATCTGGCAGAATACTTGCTCACATTGTAACAATTTTTTAAGGTACCACATCAACATCTCCCTATTAAAATTAGAAATCGATTATTCTATTAATGCGTTCAATATGTCTTTAAACCCATTTTAATTGAATTCCATCGGAATTTACTAAAAGTTTCAAAAACGGAAAAAAAGATTTGCCAAGAAGTTGTTTATTACTTAGAATTGCGCATCCAATCTTTTATTAGCTGAAATATGGCTGTGAACTTGATTTCTCATTTTTTGCGACAGTAACCATGAAGATTTTTGAACACCTATATTAATAATTCGCTCAAAATTTATCAAAATTAAGGAATGGCAATAAAAATTTTCAGGTTTCAATGCTGAATTTTTCTGAAAATTAGGCACGAGCTGGTTATGTGCGTTCAAAGATAATAATAATTACGAGCATCTACAGTTACCGAACTAAAACTACTGCCAAAGCATGTAGCTGGCGCTTCAAATTGCCGCCATCCGTTCAATGCGCAAAGCGCTTAAGTTTTGTGAAAATAGTTTTAACAAAGCAACTAAGAGCCTTTAATGTGAAAAAAATAGTATCAATTAAATGCTAAAAGTACTTTCGTTCGGCTGTAAGAGCCCTTCACAAACTTTTAAATCTTTTGATCTTTTAACTGCTCAATTTTACGATTTATTGTTTAAAAACTACTAAAATGAGGGATTAAATTGCAACTAATCTGCGGCAGAATTCATTGCGCAACGCGCTTCCGTCAACGTATTGTTGCGGCTAAAAGCAATTTTCTTTTTACAAATTTCAATTTAAAAGTGAAGAACACTGACAAGAATTTCCATGTAAGGAGCTGTTTTTTCAAACAAATGTTTAAAATTTTGGTCCCGCTAGATTGCTCGCAGTAAACGTTGCTGAGGATTGTTTCCGAACAGCTTTTTCAAGTATGCTTTTTTCCAGAGAATGGTTTCAGGTACCTTCTATTTATCCTGTGCTAAAATTACCATTACTAGCTTCTACCAGCACCAAACTTTTTCAGTAAATTCGCTCATTTTTGTACCCATTTTTCACTATACCAATCTTAATACATTGTTCGCGTGAAATGTACTTAAGAACTTCGAGGATGGAAAACGGTGTCCCTAAATGGAAATTTCAGTGTTCTTCGCGTCCTCAAAATTGTAAAGGTGAATCTACTTTTCGCCGCAAAATACTTTTTGCGGAAGCGCATTGAACAAAGATTTTTACCGCCGATTAATTGCAGTGTATTCCTTCCTTTTAAAAATCTTAGAAGATTAAATCGTTACTGTGTTATAATTTTATGACATTCCCTTACCACCAAACGCAACTATAATAACAATTTTTGAAGATATTTCCACTTCAAGCTAGTTAACTGTCTTATGAATGCTACTTTAAGCTTATGAATGTAATTTAAGCGTTTCAACATTGAGCGTCAAAAGATGATGGGAAGTGCGAACCACATTCTTTGCAACTAGTATTTGTTTTGGTACCGGTAGATGATAGTAATGCCAAACCCTACTCTCTTTTCAAAAAAATCAATTTGAATGGGGAATTGAAAAGCAATTGATTTCAGTTGTATTAACGAAAATCAACGTCTATTTTACGTGTCAAACAAATGACTATCTATCAAAAATGTGTAACAGTTCTGACAATGTTTCTGCAACTAAATATTGCAAATGTTAAAGCATGATGGAATATATCTAGTGTGTTTACGGATATGATTATTGCACCCCTATTAACAACAAGAGGAAAACAAAGCATTATAAATTAAATTATGTCTCAGTTGTCATTGAAACAACTCAAAAAATTTCCTCTTTCATATATTTTTGTATTACATTCAGAAGTAATTTCAGGAGCTAAACTAAGTTGTACCACTAATTAACCCCAGATAATATATCCAACAGCAATATATTCTCTCGCAGTATTTATTATTATCTTTTTAATTTACGAGCGCTGAAAAACTTTTTGTTCTACAACTCTTAATGAAAAAAATTGCCAGATTATTCAAAAACTTTGAAGAAGAAACTGTTCAACAATTGGTTCAGTTCAGTAAAATCTTTTCAGTTGAGCTATTTAGTATATCGCTGCAAAAATTGTCCATCGGCCAGAATTGCCTTCCAAAACCTATAGGAATGGCGTGAAAATTATCCCCCGTTTTTGTTTCCTTAACCGTCAGTAAAAATTTTTTCTACAAAAATTGAAAGATTCAAAGTTAGCTCGTCAGCTGCATTGCCATTGTTTCAAAAATTTTGCAAATAAACAGTTTTTTTTTCTAATTTTAAGAATTTTAAGAAGATCCTTTTTTACGAAATTGGAAAAATGGCATGTTAATTATTTTAAGACGTTGGAAGGTAAAGTCATTAGAACAGCAGCAAATGGAAACAATTGAGCATTCAATAGAGAGAAATCAATTTCTCGATTTGTTTATGAAGTTGAACAGTAAATAAAGTGCCAGATATTTTGTTTGTTGTCAGGTGCAATGTTGTGATAACAGATTTTGTTGTTCATAACTGATATTGTTGTTCATATATGGAAAATCTTTGGAAGTTCAGAAGAAAAGAAGACTAAATAAATGTTTTCAAGTTGTATTATCATCAAAAGTTTCTCAAGAAAAAGGCATATTCCAACAGTTGACATTAAAAATTTAGTTTGATATCAATTGGCTGCTTTTGATGAGATTTTAGTACAAAATAAAAGTTTAACTTCATAAGCATTTCATACACTTTCATAGTTTAGCGAATGCCCCTGTCGGCACACCGAAAACACTCTTCTGCAAGTTTACTGTTTCTTCTTTCTTATTCGTGAGTTTTATTTCCGATAAACAGCACTTCACACTGAACTTAAGTGAACGAAATTGTTCTTTGCAGCAACTGAAAAATTGGTAAGTTGCTGGAAAAATTGTTTTTCTCTAGAGAATTATGTTTCTTGTAAAATTGGTTTTCTTCAATTTAAAAAACTTCCTATATTTTTGTTTAACCTATAGGCCCTTGTATGTTTCTCTTGAAGGCATTAATTGTATTTGTCAAAAGGTATCCATTTAGCCAAAGATGCATTTTCCGTAATTTGTTTTAGTTGAATAATTTGTTTAAATGGTAGCTTGATTGAAAAACTGAAGGCCCTGGCCTCAAAATTTACATGCATTAAGTCAATTGAATTCTTTAGATTTACGTCCATGCAACTTGAAGGAAGATTTTGTCCAACTTCTTTTGTCTGATCCTAGCAGAACAGGGTTGAATGAAGACATCATTATTACTTTTGAAAGGTTAGAACGTTTTTAGCAAAAAAGTAAAGATTCAAGTTGGAAAACTACTTTGCTTCAATTTTGTAGAACTTCGACAAAATATCAGTAACGAAACATGATTACAAGTTTCTTCATTTCTATATAACCCCCTTTTTGAAGGGCATGTTGGGGTGAAACAAGTTTCAACCGAGAATAAAATCTAGGTATTCCACGATTGCAACAAAAATAAAACCTCATATCAGCAAAATTTGCAATTACCATTCCCTTGGTGATAGAGAGCACTTTTTTCTGCTTGTTCTATCTTAGACTGATATCCTCCTATGTTGTATTTTACATGCATTAGCTTATATTAAAAAAAGAAAACTGTATATTTTTGAGAAACATAATATAGCAGAATTAACATTATTACCGTGGGCACCCGCTCTTTGCAGTTAATTGACAATTAAAAGTTAATCAGTGACTTTTATCCTTCACTAATCTGCCATTGATTTGTAAAGATAAGGTCATAATGTCAGATGCCATTTTCCTTGTAAGTTTTGAAATTGGATCGTTTCTTTCAGTTGTTGAGTATTGTATTATTATTCTACTTTTAACTATTAGATACTGGTTCAAAGGGATCATAGTGGAGTTATACTTTGAGTCTTCGTTAATATCAATCCTTAGCTTTTCAGTTTTTTTATCGTAAAAATGAGGATCTATTCGATAACTGAGATTTCTTGGGCAAAAAAACTGGGAACCATGGTATCCTCGTCTAATGCTACGCAAAATCCAGTGAAGGATTGAAAGTAGTTTATCACTTAGGATTTTTTAACTGCATTCATTAAAATTTAACGTTTTTTAAACTACCGAGCAGACCACAATTTGACCAGATTGTTCGTCAGTTGGATATGAAAGAAGATATCTTCCTCGTAAAGCTTTAGAAAACATCATTGAAGCAAATTTTTGTTTATTAAACAAATTACAAAACCGAAATAAATGAAAAATATTTTAGCCCAAAATCCAAATCTAGCAAGAATCTTTCAAAAGTCGCTTTTTACTAGACTTAATTAGATTTTCTGACAGTTGCTTAACTATTTCAGATCGATCAGTCGCTGAATGCAGCCAGGTAACCAGGTAAAAAAAATCGAAGAAATCCAAAATTTCGCAAGAATCTAGCAAGATGGATTGATAATCTTGCAAGATACTTGCAAAGTGAATTCAAAATCTTGAAAGATTCTTGAAGGATTATTCAAATCTTGCCGGAGTTTTGCAAGCAGCTTGCAAGCAGTATGCATTCCCTTTCACGATTGCTTGTAACATTCTTGCAAGATTTCGAGTTCTTCGATCACTGGGGAGAGTAACACTCAAAGCCCGTGATAGAGCAATTTAAATCAAATGTAAAGATTAGTATAATGCTCATTCAAAAATGAACACACCTATTTGGATTGCGAAGCGTAAATGCTTGGCAAACAATAACAGGCATCACTAACTTTTCAGTTTTAAATTGGGCAACGGTGTAGCCGGTGATTTTATTTCAACACACGCTAAATGAATGTAATTTGACATAATTATAATATAGTAGTGTTAAATTGCTAAAAAATTATTATGGGTTCAAAGACTTTGACTATTGAAAAAGAGTTGATGTTAACTCCTAGATTTTTCAATTTTTTAGCACTGAATGCTGTGGAAACTATGAAAATGAGACTTCCACCGCTAAAAACAGCACATTTTATATCATTTTACCGATAAACACTTAAGTAAGCTTTTGCGTTGAAATTACTTAGCGTTGAGGTCACCTCCTTCATCGCCAAAAAAAAAGATGCGGACGCTTTTTGCGAAAATTGTTTTCACAGCTATTCACCAATTTCTTTCATTTTTTATGACAAAACCTTGACCCGAACGCCAGAATCAGATTTATCTTGAACAGAGCAGGCAACATAAAAAAAAGTTTCGCTGCATTTTGCATTTCATTACTCAATTAGGTGCATAATTAACTACAAAAACAAACATTGCGATAACGAATTGATCCATACGCAATGATTTAATATGATTTAGTAACAGTTCTTCTCAATTGGTCTTTCACCATCCACTTCAGGGGCTTCATTTGGTTGACAATTAAGTCAAATGTGTAGTTTCCGAAACCTTTTCCTCTATGCTGCACAAAAAATTGGCTAGTAATCTTAGACAACAAAACACTCTAAAAATCTCTCGTATGAAAACACTCGATTTTCTCTCATAATAACCAACATTCGAGAACCCAGCAAAATTTTAATGCAAATTTAGTATTTCTCTGTTATGATAGCTGAAATCATCTGTAGTGCTGACCTAATTGACTGTTTCACTCCTTGATTTTTTAAAACAAATAAGAGAGGGCATGCTGCGTTAGCTAATTCGAGTTTTGATTATTCCAATACGGCTTTTATTAACTTTGAAGCATCTTTATTATTTGCTCATTTTTGGACAAGTTCTGTTGAAAAACCTTAAGGAAAACTCAGAGCGAAACCAATTGACTGCGTAATTCCTGTTTTCAGAATCGATAGGGGTCGCTTGGCGTTTGCTTAGTCGAAATTCATTACGAAAAACTAGATTTTTAGCTGCAGAATGGAAAAAAAATTTAGACGATAATTCATGTAAAATCTCCTGAAAAATCGTGTTTTTTTACCCGATTTCTCATGTGAAAACGGACACGCAATTTAAGGCTCATATATACGAAAAATCGTGTATTTTCACACAATTTTCTCGGGCTTAACCATAAGATTTTTCATATGAATCACACCATATGTCGTGTAAATTTCCCAATTTTTTTGGTGGGGAAATTAACCGAAAAATCATGTGTTTTAACACGAATTTTTGTGTGATGTTTCACATGAAGTTCTGATGGAAACCCGCAAAAAACCGTGTGTTGTTTTGTGTGATTGTTTATCGTTTGATTCACATGAAAAATCTTACGGTTAAGCCCGCGCAAATAGTGTGATTAAACACGGTTTCTCGTCTAAATGAGCTTAAAATTGTGTGTCCGTTTTCACATGAGAAATCTGGTAAAAATACACGCTTTTTTGTGCAATTCACGCGAAGAAATTTGGAGTGTAGAGAAATATTTTTCACAAATTTTGGATACTGTGCTAAAACGATTTAATGCTTTAGTTTTCTTGTGCCTGACAACATACCTGTATAAGTAAATCAGTCTAATAATTTAAAAAGTACAGTGTTATTTCTTCTTCTTCTTCTTCTTTAAATTTGTCACCTCAAAGGTTGGATTTGCTCTATTTTTTTCAACAATACAGTTTAGCTTCTCTTAAATCTTCTTTTTTTAGCAAATGAAGCTTAAGTATTTCGAAATTGTAGTAACAGGGATATAAAGATTTTTTTCGTAAAAGCAATTAAAAGTTATCTGAATTCTGTAACAAAGTTACTTTGGTTCAACAAAATTTTTCTCTAAAAATTCCGAAATTTTGTGCATAATGTTCTTAGATTACCTTGAAACTCTTATGCATAAAACAATCAAATTGTGAATAAAGATCTAATTTTTGAAATCATTGGCTAACATCGATCATTCGTCTCTCCTAAAGTTTCTTAAAATAATCTGAACACAAACTATGCTATAATTCTTTAAATAACAAGGAAGCTCGTTAATGTGCGTACGCATATGATGTTCCGACACAAGCTCATTTAAACTTTTGACTTCATTGACAACCAAATGAAGAGGTAATCAAAGAAATATGTTTGAGTTCGAAGAAATCGTTACACACACAAATTCTTATTTGAATTACATAACTCCATGCCTCTTTAGAGTACTCAAAAGATCTACCATTAATAAGACAGCACAAAAATCAAACAACAAAACAAGCAAAAACACAAAACAGTTTCTAAGCAAGAACTCCATATATAAATTTAAAAGCAGCTAGTAACAAATTCAAATCAAAACAAAACAAAACCCTCATTACACAAATTTCAGTTTTAATTAAAAAACTAATGGGACTTTTCTTTAATGAGACTAGGCAACAAGTTGACAAAAAAGAGGAAAAAGAGGAAATAAGGAAGCGAAACTGAAAAACAAATGAACACTTTTTAAGTCAAAAAACTTCAAATGTCTTAAAACCAGTAGTTTTAACAAAAAGTTTTAAATAACTTTACTGAGACGCCATTAGGATACCAATAAAACCTGTATTTGGTTAGACTTAGCCAAATAGAAAGGCTAAATCTGAAAAAATCTCAAAATATACAAACGGTTTGCTAATACACAAAATATTTGGGTTATTAGAGCTATTATCTGAATATTAAGTTTTGTTAATTTCAATTGTTATCCATACAAAATCTATGTAAATTACACTGAGACGTTAATTATTTCCACCTGTGTCTCTTTTGGAAACCATTGGGATATGTTTTTACCCCAATTTTCTAAAAAGAGGACGAAAAGAAACACAAATATTGACCACTCACGAAAAGTTTATGAAAACGCATGTTGTTCAATAAACAAAACAACAGTTATGAAATTTTAACCTTTAACTCGTTGAAGTTTGCATCACAAGGAAGCGGATGGGACCACTAAATGATCAGAATAATTTAAAAGTTAACAAAATAAAAACAAAGATTGAAAAGTTTATTTTAGAAAATTAATACAACTGTCAGAAGCTTTCGTATAC
>NC_134481.1:3758667-3820584 GCF_964194025.1 Convolutriloba macropyga
TTATCATTTGATCCAACATCTCTAAAAACATCATCGCTACTGTTTCTCACCATTATACTAAATACTCGTGAAAACTTTATCCTGCTATCGAGCTCCAACATTCACATTCTTCTTATTAAGAGAATACTTACTTTAGTTTCTAACCTTTGTTTAAATCCAATTTAAATATTCTGTTTTCTTCCTAAAGAGTAATTTTTGCCGCTTTCTAACTCTTTCTCCACTGATCACTTTTATTTCGTTCTCAACTAGCGTCTTTTGTTCCAATCTGAACACTTTCTAACAAAAAAATCTTATCTATCATTTAATCCAAAATGGAGTACACTCTTCAAAAAAATAGCCTTCTGTACTCAGTTTCTTTCACTGAGGAGATTGCTCGGATAGGAGTTAAGGATTTGTCAAACGGACTGTATGAGTCTGTGATCACTTTGAGTCTATAAGTCTGTGATCACAACCATTACTGTGTGGCACAATGTTGACCACCAGAGACAACAGTTTGATGCATATCATCAGGGACAGGTTCCAATCACAGAGAATCAGCTTGGATCTCACGCGATGGGACACAAAGTTGCTGTTGTAAGTGTACAACACTATCCTCACAGTAGTGAATCTGATTACCCGCCAATTACGTAGCTGGAAGCTTTCAGTACACATTTCCGTGGGAGGAAGGCCAAATTCCAAACAGCTGCTTTACTACACAGTAGGTATGGCAGGTATCCAGCCCCGATGCAGCCCCGATGTGGAAAACAATCTTCTCCAAATAGTTTCGAGAGCTCATAGTAGAGAACAAAGCGAGCTGAGTATCGATACTAGTATCACCTCGTCACTTAACGATCTGGAAAATTTTTATCCAGCGCAGTACCATGGATCTACTGATATGTCAACTGCACCCTCGATGACAACTTCTTCGATTGAGAAAGGAACAGCTCACAGCCCTATCTTTTTGAGTTATTTACCTAATACTCCAGTCAACCAACCCAACTACCTGGTAGAATTGAGCGACAAAGAGGTTTCGGTAATGAAATTCAGAACCTAGCAGAATTTGTTAATGAAACTCTGTTTGAATGATCTCTATGTTCAGTTTTGCGAACTATTTTGTATTTGTTCACTAAAATATTGAAAAGTGCTTTTTAGCTGTTTCGTATTAAATTTACAAACTTTATCTTTTTAAGTACCCTTTTCAAGTTTTTCGGAATAAATATTAACACGAAAGGTTAGTTGATAATTTTGGGTGATTGGTTATTATCAAAAACTTTGTTTTCCGACAATTAAGAAAAATGGAGAATTTAACTTTGTATTTAAGAAATTTGTCGAATTTATTTTTGATATTTAACAAATAATGTCGAGAAAGAACTCGATATTTAAGAAAAAAAATTTTGTGACGAATCCAGTTTTCAAGCTGCAAGAACAGACTCAAAACTTGTCAATTTAAAATTTATTAAAATTTTTATTTTTTTGCTTAAAATCATACCGTAAAACTAAGAAAAATGAGAAAAAATCGCACATTATTTAGGCACGATTTGGTAACATTTTTGGTTTTTAACGAAAAATCTGAAGTTCTAATTTTGACTTTTAACAAAAAAAAATTGTTTGAAAATTCGACGTTTAACAAATAAATGGAGTTCAAATTTCGGCTTTTAGAATATACACTATATTTAAAATTTTTTAGTACAAACACTTTATTACTTTCTAACTTCAAAGTACAACATGGTGTTATCAATTATTCCATGGCCATCTAGTAACCAATCAACAATTTTTATTAATTCACACTCATACTTTGAGTTCTTAAGTGTCTGAATACGGTCGAAGAAGGTTGATCTCAATGTTTGTGTGCTTGCATTTCTTTGCTCAGCTCTCAGTAGATGTCTCTTGAACTTCTTTCTACTCGATCTCTTCCTGGACACGCTGGGTATTGTTTCAATAAATTTCTTTTCCGAATTATGATATACCGCTCTCTTCAATTATGTACAAACAACTCCTGCTTCTTCCATTGCGTGACCAAAAATCTGATGTTTATATAAGGTGTATAAGTAGTCCACTGTCTGATGTTGAAAAGATAAATCATCCAATTTTTGGAGTAATTCATAAATGGAAGATGAAAAGAAAATTGTGTGTTTAGAACAATTTTTCAGCCAAAAAGTGTTATTGTGAGAAGCAACAGAGTATTCGCTAGTAAGCAAGCAAGGCTTTTAATCCTTAACCTATACGCAAATGAACAAAACTTTCTTGGAAAATTTTTTTAAAAAAGTCAGGTAAAAACTAAAATTTGACACATAGCCGCTGCCCATTCTGTAACCAAACTGATTTTGGAGTGATTCTTTTAATTTACCGTATAAGGAAGTAAAGCAATTCAATTCAAACGCAACGAAAAAACGATTTGAAAAATGACACAGTTCAAGAAACAGCAGCTCAGAAAAATCCATTGTTTTACTTGTTCTAAAAAAATTTCATACAATATTACTCGCTAATGCAACACAGACGCGCTAAACATCAAGGTAAGTCTTCTGCTCTAGTTCAATTGATTGCTCAACTTCAAATTTCTGACTATTTTTCCTTTTAAAAAAATTTTGCAAAATTTGCTTTTTATTTTCCATATTTGGAAATGAAAGAAGGATAATGACACCATTACCAGAAAGGTGATCGGAAACAATAGAGGGAATAAAATTAGTTATATAAGTTAAATCAATCAAATAATTTTTTCTCTGTCAGATCAAGTTGATATATACTCTCTCTCTCTCTCTCTCTCTCTCTCTCTCTCTCTCTCTCTCTCTCTCTCTCTCTCTCTCTCTCTCTCTCTCTCTCTCTCTCTCTCTAAAGTCTCTTCGTTTTACTCGAGTGCTCCTTCTATGTTTACCGATTCTCAACCTAAAACTGGAACTGATTCGGTTCCCTTTCATATAGACTTTTGTTGTAACCCAAAAAAGATTTGGGAGTTTGTGTCCCAGCTTTTTAAAAATTGACAAATTTTTTCTAAACCAACATTCCAAGTCTTCAAAAAAGATAACCCTGCAACCAACGTTTGAGAAGTACCAACAACTTCGAATCGAAGAGTACGAAATCAATAAATTCTGTTTCTTCAAGTACAATATCCTGAATTGGGAGTTGAAACTGAGTGAACACCCGGCTCAATTTGATTAGAAGGCATGCATGGAGTATGTGCTGCAAAGATGTCATAAAGTCAGAGAGGTCAGCATAGGACGGAATCGACGAATATATGTGACTTTCAATCAATGCGTTCAGAAGAATCCAGCCTCCATTTATGTGCAGATTCGACCCTTTTGTTGTAAAGAAAACAAGGAGTTCAAGCAGGTGACTTATGTCCGCTACACATTGGACGAGCTCAAGGAACTGATTCAACATTCGAATGACTTTTCTTATATTGAACAATGTACATTTCAGTAATAATTGTTGTCTGTTCTTATATGTCTTTGTCTACTTTCATTTTAAAAGTGTTTGATCTTAGAATGAGTTGGGATATTGGTTGCACAAAAAACATTTTTTTTGAGTCTCAGAGATAAGTCAAAGTTTTCTTCACGTTAGACTTCATTACGAACTTAAGAAATATTCCTATACTGTTATTGAAGCTCAAAGATTTCCCAAATTAGAAAATTTGGACATTGAGTCAAAAATTTCAGAATTATAGCGGGTTATTCGTAACGGATTACGCAGAACAATTCTTTTATATGGTTCGGATAAAAAACAAGTTATCATTTCACAACATCGTTGGAACAGATATCAGTGGAGTTTTCTGACAAATATTGATTTAAAAAAGAAGAGTACGAAAACTTACTAGAGCATCTCCCTACAATTTTATCTTATAATGAAAAACTTATGAAAACTTGCATTGATTTGGACGAAGGAATGCAAAGTTGACAGATATTGTCTTTCTTGTCAACATATTCAATTGTTACGGAAGCATACTTTCAATGTTTCTCGAAAATGGAAAACGCGAAAACTGTTTTTCAGCAGCCTGTAAAGTTTGAGACGAAAAAATAAATCTTTGATGAAATTAACCAAAAATTTCCTCATGGAGGACATATTGGCTACGGAATTTTTTTCGACTTTTTCTTTGCTAGATTGAAAGTTTTTCGATTATATGCTATACTACACGATTCTGCTGGAGCGGTTGAGGCAAATACAAACAAGGGTCCAGTATACTGCTACATGTTACCAAATTTTCCAAGCTCATGTTTTATGGGACTATTGACTGGGTTAATCTTTTGTGTATTTATAAAGATTTTGTCTTCCTCAAATTTTCAAAAAGCTAGACTGCTAATCATTTCTGTAATAATTCAACCCAGAAAAAAATGTCTCTCGTTGTATTTGATATTGAGTGTTTGGAGGGGAAAAGTGTTAAGGAGTTGGGTGTTTTCAAGGATGGAATTGTTTTGGGATCCAGTATCCTCCCACCCAAAGACTATAAAACTACTTTTCAAGCAAAGTGGAACACTTAAAATTGGCATGGGATTAATTGAAACAATGGTAAATTGGAATACACTGAGTTGTCATCAATCATTCACCAACATCGTTCACCTAGAACAGAATATTTTGCAAAAGGGTTAGAGAAGTGTAATATCCTTTCAAATTACTTGTGTAAGGATATGTAGAATCTAGATGATATTGGTTGTCCGAAAGTTTCCAAACTTATGAACAACTCGGATACTGACTGGGATTGTAGCAACTATCCGTAACGGCACAAAAAGACATTTCATTGTGAAAAGAAGAAAGCTTATGCTTACCTAACTTGGACTCTTGATTTTTCTGATAACGTATAATATTTTTAATTTCTGATTGTACTAGTGATTGTTTTGTAACTAATTATTTTGATTTACTACTTTTGAAATCAAAGAAAAGTCGCATTCCGAGTTGGAAAAATTGATTTTCCACTTAGAAATAAGGTATAAATGACCAAGTATACAGACAACGGTTTAAATATAGGTAATTTCGTCTTTGATGATAATAACCAGGAACCGAAAACGTGGAAATGTTTTGGACAGACTTGTAATATACCTCTGGTGGTTTTTTGTCCCAAATTTTTTGTTAATTTAGCGTGTTGTATAGTAAGAATAACTCTTGCCAAAACCTGTGAAGAAACAACAATTTGGATTGCTATCTCATCTAGTACAGGCGGTTATATTTTACATTCTCCTAAACTATGAACAAAATAATTTCTACCAAGAAACGCGTTTATATTTCATTGGTGAGACCAAGCGGGTCTGGATAATCTCATCTTATCCATGATTTGTTAATTATTGGAACTTTTCAGCCCGATTTTGATAAAATTTACTATTTTTATCAACATTATCAATCAATTTACGGACTAATGTCCAAAAACATTATGAACATTCATCTTATTCAAAGAGCTGACTTTGAGTTCATTCAGAGTCTACCCAATAATGGAACAAAGTATTTGCTGATTTTTGATGATTCTTGTGAGGAAATCTCAAGCTTGAAAGATTTTGTCAAAATTGCAACTGCTGGAAGGCACAAAAGACTTAGTACAAAATATGTAAAGCATAATTTTTTCATCAGAGTAGGTTGGGAAGTTACTCTTATAGTTTTATTCAAGTCTCATAAAGATGTTCTCCACATTGACACTCTTAGTCAACAGCTCGGGTTAGGATCACAACTAAAAGATTGGTACACAAAAGCTACTTCAATCCCGCATGGTCCTTTAATCATTGATCTAACTCCGAAAACAGTCGACTCTCTAAGATTTTGGACAAACAGTGGTTCTATTACCACATTTCTCTTCTTAAGTCAAAACAACAGATTACTTTTTTGAACCATTAACTCACAACCTCTCTCTACTTTGGTAACGTTCCAAACGTATTCCCAGAACTTCAAGAACTTTCCTATGAAATTATCCGAAAGATTTCATTTAGTTTCTAAACGAATGCATAGTAAGCTTTCTCGGAGGACAACCGTAGGAAATTCAAAAAAACCGGACATAAATAAGTACAGAGACGGAATTCATCAACTCGTGTTGAAAGGAACCGGAATAAATAAAAGAAGAGCAAATTTAAGTTCACGAAAAGGAACAGAGTTCATATGAATTTCGACACCATCCATCATTAATCGGTTGTCTTGAAATGGAACAGTTTGTATTGACTCCTCAAAACCTTTACGAACAAAAATTTAAATTAGAAGTTAAAAAGTTGGACACTTTTGGGCAGACATCAGTTTCTGTCCCAACAAATTTGAACCCTAATTACAAGGAAATCAGCAACAGAACCAGATCATTAAAGAACGAATCAATTGTACATCAACTTTTGAATTCGCCGCGAGTCAAACTATCTCTCACCGACACGATTTTATTATTTGGAAGAGATACAGAAGTAGCTTTCGTGGATTTTTTTTTGCCTTAAAAAGAAAGAACGTTGAGTTTTCCGACATATATTACATAATACTTGATGCTACTGGAATAAATCCGCAAAAATTAATAATCAAAAATGACAAAAGCAAAGACTTATGGAGCTGGATTCCTTCCAAAATCTGAAAAAGCCAAGCTACAAAGACTATAGAGAAGGAAAAGCCGCATATGGGTCAATTAAAAATCTACTAAAATCAAGTGGGTCATCGAAAAAGAAAATTACCTACTTTCTGCTTAGTAAAGACTCCTAGACAAAGTATCGTCATGCAACACGACAATTCAAAAGATTACCAGCATTTGCTAAGCGAATCATTGAGATCTGGTGTCTTGATCTGGCTCTTATGGATAAATTATCGGACTCTAATAATGGAGCGAATTACTTATTAGTATATGTTGACGTCTTCTCTTGCTTTGTTCGTGTGCAACCAATGAAGTCAAAGTACTCTACAGATGCAGTTGTAGCTTTCAAAAAAAATGTTCCGTAAAAAGATTATTCCAGCAAAAGTGTGGTTTGAATAGGGAACAGAGTTAGGTGGTGAGTTTCGAAAATTTTCTACTGACAAGAAAATCAGAATTTACTCTACTAGAAGTGAAACAAAAGCTGATGTACCAGATCTAGCTATAAAATCTCTGAAAAACTTTGTTCATCGCTATATGGAAGAAAATGGTGACAATTACATGAGAAAAATGGATTTCTTTCTCAAAACTGTGAACACAAGAGTTATTGGCTCAACATGTGAAGCTCCAAAAAATGTAATAAACAAAGATTTTTTGTCAATATATTAAAGAAACCCAATGAACCAATATAAGCGACCACGTTTTAAAGATGGTGAAAATGTTCAAATATCAAAAAAAAGTTTTCCGTTCAATGAAGGTTATAAATCTCAGTTCACAAATTAAATCTTCAAAATTGTTAAAACTGCTACTTATAAACCACAATCCTATAACCTCTGCGGAGAACAAGGTGATGAAAATCTAAGTAATTTTTTATGAATAAGAGGTTTTAAAGCCTACCGTTTAAAGATGACTTCTTTCACTGTTGAGTTGATTTCGAACGCGTCGTTTGATTGTTACCAAAACAATACAATAAGTTCTTTCACGAACTTTTTACCTGATCAAAATATTCTTGATGGAGAATGGGAGGTAGCGATAACAGAACTGTCGTAACCTTCGTTGTACCAAAACGTAACAGAGGGTAAATTCTTCTATCTAGATGAAGCAGCACCAGATACAAAATCATCGGATTTCTACTCACTTGGTCCTGGTCTATACACCTCGATCTTTGATATTGTCAAAAAATGAACAGAAAAATTCAGAAACGTGAAAGCTTTGAAAAAACGTAAATCATGTTACGCGTTAACAAAATTACAGCAAAAATCTTTGAGTCGTCCTAAAGAAAATTTTTTACTTCTTAGTTCAGATCTTTGTCATGTCTTTGGATGCGAAGAAGCTGTTGTTGTCCCAGCAGCAAAAAAAGTTGGTGCTGATTTGCTTGATATAGCTGCACCAGAAATTGGAAATATTCTGACTGGAAAGAAAAAATTCATATCTGTGGCTGCAGATGTTGGAAAGAAAACATTACGTAAACAGCTAGGTGGTGGAAAAATTAGGAAACGTCGCATTATTCGAAGAATTCCCCCAAAAATCTGTCAACGTCGTCGAACTAGAAGAGGTATTTTTCTAAGCTATGATGAATATTAGATCAACAAACGATAGCAGCTTTCGTTATGGTCACTTAACAATTCTTGCTTGAGGTTTTTTGACAAAATTGCTGCTTTGGAACCTTCTCACGTTCAAGAAGTTTATCCCAGTACTTTATTGGATGAAATCAGCATTTGGTTCGAACTGGAAAAGGATAGAAGCATATGTCTTGATTAGAGTGATATCCACCTTCAAATCAAAGTTGGTTTACAAAACGAAAGATTGTTTGTTGACTCTATGAAAAGAGACCAGCATGGAAAAGCAGATATGGGAATGTCTTTCACAGATGATGGTTTACGTTATGTAAATCACGTCAGCAGTTTACTACAATTGCTTTTCTCCAACAGCGAAGTGTATCTGATCAATCAACATGTTTACAACTCAAATGGTCTCTATGGACACAAGGCTATAATTTCCAATGAATTTAACGCTTCAACCTGTATTTTGGCGTGCCATGGTTACGAATTTAAAAAAGAGCCTAGCGACTTTGAGAAAAGCCCTTTTATTGATCGAGATGAAGAATTTTGCTGAAAAATGGAACTACTTATTACGGAAAATTAGCAATTGATTTGTTCCAGTGTGAAAAGTTACTGCTTCCAAAAACAAAAATAAGACTGAAATTGATTCGTGCAAGACCCATCTCCTACAATCCTCCGTCTCCCTTAAAGTTCTTGACTCCGTGTTTACAAGACGTGTTGTTGTTAACGAAGTATATAACCAGACCATCAAATGTTAATTAACTCAACAACCTGCTTGTTACATCTTTATGGAAACGATTGAACGTACATTTATTATTCCTTCAGTCAGAACCAGTTTATTCAGGAAATTGTATTTACTAATGCTCCAATCAGAAGAATAGCTATTGCGATGAACACAAACTCAGCATTCACATGACTTTTGCAAGAAAAAACTTCCCATTATCAGAAATTTGGTTTACATGAACTAAGAATTGTTCGAAGAGGTAGAGCTATAGTATCAGTCGATACCACCAATGACTGTAGGGCATATGTAACAACAATGAAAGCAATGAATTTTAACGAAGAGACTCCTGCGTTACCAAAAAATCTAATTCAGAACCATTATGTACTTTTATTTGATCTCACTTCGCTTCAAGATGCTGGAGAAAATATTCATTATCCTGAACTCAGTGGTAGAAGTATCCGATTAGAAATGTTTTGAACCAACCGCTAAGAACCATGACAAAACTAATTATTCTAGGAGAAAGAAGATTTTTGCGTTAACGAAACTTTTTTTATATTTCTTTCATTTTTTTATGGGTTTTATATTAATGCTTTCTGCATTGGAACACTTTTGGGCCATATTTTATCTTCAACCAGTTGCCATTCTCTTCACCATATAGTTTATTAAATTGAATGTTAACTGGAGGAGAACTAATTCAAACTTTCACGTTTCTCTCCTAATTTTTTGTTTACGTTCTCTCCTATTTTTTCTGGTACATTTTTTATAATTTTTTTTTCTACCCCAACTACTATAACAATCTGTTGACAAAATTAAAAAATCAAGCGAAGACTTTTTAGAGCAAGGTAAAACGTCTAAGTATTGTTGCGTTTTTGGAAGAGAATGAGTTTTTTCAGCTTGACTGTATAGTTGGAAATCCGTGTGTTAATGGTACTTGAGAATTAAAGCAGATCATGGATAACACTTCCCTGAGACAGATTGTTGAAAAAATCCCAGAACTCAATTACCGGTATATTGGATCCTTTCCAGCAGATTGTATTCCAATTCTACCCACATTCAGTTTTGCTATCATCAATACTTCTTCGAGCCGTAAAGCTGGAGAGCATTGGATAATGATTGCTCGACTCAATCAAACTTATTACTAGGCTGATTATTTGGCTTGTCCAATCACAAAACACAAGTTTTTGATTAAAAAGTATTAGAAAATGATACAACTTCCAGTTCAGAAGACTGATAATCTGAGTGGATTTCACTCAATTTTGCAGCAATTCAACTATTTAAGTTTTTTCAAACAAAACTAAACAATGTTCATGATGTTCATGTTTTAAATTTTATAAGTAATTATATGTGAATTAGATAAAAATAATGAAAAATAAGTTGAAGTCCAATAAATTTGACAGTAATTTTTTTTTTCTGAATTCCTAAATGCTACTGCGGCTATTTCTAAACTTAATACGTTGCGGCGGCTATTCCTAACCTTAATACGTTGCGGCGACTATTCCTAACCTTAATACGTTGCAGCGGCTATTCTTAATATTAATACGTAGCGATGGCTATTCCTAATCTTAATACGTTGCGTTGGTTATTCCTAATCTTAATACGTTGCGGCGGCTAATAGTAATGTTAATACGTTGCGGCGGCTATTCCTAATTTAATACGTTGCCGCGACTATTCCTAAATTTAATACGTAGCGGTGGCTATTTCTAATGTTAATACGTTGCGACGGCAAATCCTAATCTTAATACGTTGCGGCGGCTATTCTTAATCTTAATGCGTAGCGACGGCTATTCCTAAACTTAATACGTTGCGTTGGTTATTCCTAATCCTAATACGTTGGGGCGGCTATTCCTGATCTTAATAGGTGGCGGCGGCTAATAATAATCTCAATACATGGGAAATATACATAATCTTATTACCTTTAGGCGGCATATACCCTATCTTAATACATTAGAGTAGACACGCTCAGAAAAATACTCATATACCCTATCTAAATACATGGGGCCTAAACCCTCAGGGGAGGGTCGATAACCCTATTACTACTAGTTAAAACTAAATCAAAAAACACTACAACTACAACCAACAACCATACGACAACTAAAACTAATGCAACAATCAGAACTAATACAGTTACTAATGCCAATTAGATACTTTAACTAAAGATAATACTAATACAACAACTGAAGCTCAAAGTAGTACTATAACTAAAGCTAATCATAATAATACCAAAGCCAAAATTAATATAAAACTACAAGTGAATTTAAAACTAAAGCTAAAAGTACTACATCTAATGCAAATATTAAAACTACAACTCATACTAATACTACAATCAATACTAGTACAGTTACTAAAGACAATAATAAAACTATATCTAAAGCTAATGCTAATACCGCAACTAAATCTCATAATAGTACTATAACAAAAGCCAATAGTAAAAACAAATCTAATATCAATTCTAAAACTACGACTAAAGTCAATAATAAGTCTAATAGTACAACAACTAATGGCAAAATTAATACTACAAAAAATACTAGTAGCACAACTAATACTAATACTACAACTAAAGCTAATACTAAAACGAAAACTAAGACTAAAACCTATATCGAATACGATATACTTATCTTTTCTAGAAACAAGGAAGGCTATAGTATTGGTGATATCAATGATTTAATAATAAATGTCATGCCTGCGCTTTAAGATAATTTTTTAGTATTAGATGATATAGGAGCTAAATTAAATAAAAGATTAAACAATTCTTCACAACAGGTAGACGAGAAAATATAAAGATTATTGTTGTGTGTCATAAAGCTGCAAAGATAGAAAATATAACCAGAGCTAGCGCAGATACTAAATATTACTTGTGATAAAGATCCAGCACTATTTAGTAACTTTAATGTTATCTTTCAATATAGACCAAGCATTCTTGATACATGTAGTGGGCATCAATATGGTATGATGAATTATAACCCGATAGAGAATAAATTCATTGTAGTAGATAAAGATACACAAAGAGTTTATGATTCAGAAGTGAGTAAAATTGATATAAAAGATTATAACTGGAAAGTTAATTTAGATGAGAAGGAAAGAGATAAATTTAAAAAAAAAATGCAGAATAGATTGAAAGGTGATACCGATAAAAAAGAATTGTTGATAAAGGTGAATACATGTTATATTTTGAAGAGTATCTAATGTTTAAATCTACTAAGCTTGATTTCGATTTTCTTAGCCGCAGTAGAATAAAAACTGGGACTAGGAATTTAATTTCTGATAATAATTCAAATTCTGATCTGCGGTGCAGTTTCAATGATAAAGATCAGATTTTAGTTTCTGATAAAGATCAAAAATTAGTTTCTGATCATGCAAAATATAGAATGATGCTCTAACTGAAAAAATGATTAAGGGAAAGGGTATGAAAATTTTATCAAATATTGGTGGAATTATAGGCGCAGGTTTATTTATATTTAATTGTTTTTATCCTGACTCAATATCAAGAAATGCTGGGAGTGTAGCAATGGGAGCAAGCACAATGTTGATTAGAGTAAATACATAAGTTAATGTTGGATATGGAGAAGAGTTGGAAGGTGAAGCACGAAGTGGTTTTACTGATCAGTGTAACTGTGACTTCGTCAATGAAGAGATGGGAATTTTGAATAGAAAGGGAGGAAAGTTTTTAAACGAACTATATATAAATAATGAAGAATTTAGAGAAGAGATTATAAATTTTGTTAAAGATAAAAAAATTAGACCTTGATTTGATCTTAGATAAGAGATGTAAAACTAAAACACTCAATACTTTAGGAAATAAATATTTAGCAGAGTGTATCACATCTAAAGATAATACTAAAGATTTAATTGAAATCATGGCTAAATATTATCCTAGCATAGCTAATATTATCTGCGAATTTGCAAAAAAACTCCGTTGAGCAGTTTGGTAAACCACGAACAAAGTTCGTTGGAGAACCACGAGCAAAGCTCGTTCACTGATAATTTTATCTATTAAAAATGCTTTTACAATGTTCAGAGTGTAACCCCAACCCCAACAGATCCTAACCCCAACCCTAACCCTAACCTTATCCCTAACCCTAACCTTATCCCTAACCCTAACCTTAACCCTAACCCTAACCTTAACCCAAGCTCAGAAGTATTAACTAGATGTTGTAATAAGTGTAATTATATAAAACCACTAAATAATTTTGATGGGGGTAAGTATACATGTAGAACTTGTACTTCAGCTAAAGTTAATTGTCCCTATTGTACTTCTGTTGTGAGATATGATGGGATACGGGCTCATGTAAAGAAACAACATCCGGATGTAGAATTAACTAGAGGATTTAGTAGAAATCTGCAAAGCAGGTTCCCTGATATAACTGATCGGTGTAACCACTTCGCGGATAAAACAATTAATCCTGTTTGGCAAAGTCATAGAGCTGTAAGTCCTTTAGTTATTAACCAAACAGAGGATCTGCGAAATTGCAAAACAACTCCGTTGAGCAGTTTATCTGATAGTTGTTCATGTAAATATTATAATTTTGTATCATTTCTAATTAATAATGGAATAAATATAGAAAAAATAAAAGAAAATATAAATTTATTGAAAAGTATAGATAATTTGAAATAAAAAGCATAAAAAAATTTTTAAAAAATATCAAAAAGAGGGATTCGCTCTTAAAGAGTAAAAAAGAGCAATCTCCCTACTCAGGAATCACCCCGAAAAGAGTGAATCGCTCTTAAAGAGTGAAATGTGAATTTTGCTTTGATTTTTTTTGTTTTATTTTTATTTTGGAAGATTATTCTAATGCTATATATGAAGGTAAAACTAAATATGTAACTAATTATACTATTGATAGTAATAAACATCATTTAGAAACTAAAGAATAATATAAAATAGCTATTGATCCATTTGATGATAAAGGTATTAGAGATAGTAATGGTGAATTTAGGTTTTACCAGAGAAGCTGCTTCGCAGATAATTAATTTTTAAAAAATGATAGCAAAATTTAAAAAAACTATAAAAGAGTTAAGCTAGTTTTTTTGTTCAAGCTTTTCGCAAGTTGGTTTTACGTGCTTTTTACACGGTCTCACTAGTTTTATACTAGTATCTGGGGACGACCACTGGAGTCAGCGGGGATAGAACCCGAACTATCCGTCTGATAACGGTTGATTACCAGCTTAACTATGTACTAGTGGTTTGCACTAAGTGAGACAAGAAATGATAGATTTAAAATATAAAAGAAGTGAATATAGAGTAGTGGATATATAAAGTGAATTAGAGTAATGTGTATATGGGTACCGTATTGCGGCTCTATGTTGCGGAGGTACCCATATACACATTACTACCGGAGGGAAAATTGAAAATTTTTATGTTGAAACAGAGAAGAACACAATGCAAACAAAAAAATCTAGTGACGAATGCAACTGAAGAAGTTTATTTTAAAGCCGGAACCAGAGAAAATATAATCAGAAAGATTTTGACCTGATTGCTGTGTAAACCTCGGTTCAAAAGTAGTTGACGTAAATTGCATGAAAATTGTCATGCAATTTTTTGAGGAATTTCGATCAAATTTATTAGATAGATTAGAACTGAATAGACTGATTAGAAACTAATTAGACTGGAAATTCCTATTTAATTTGTACAAAACAATAAGTGAATGAAAAAAAATTTCTTGGTTAATTTTGACTTCAAAATAACACACACTCGTTGAATATTGATCAGAAGTCTGTAGATTATTTTAAAATTGACTGAATTCTGACATACTTTCTTGTAGTTTACAAGCAAAGTTTTTGACGGTCGGTTACGTTTCAAAACCCTCAATTCCGACAGTTTTTTCTCCGGTCCGCTGGATTAATCTGCTGTTCAGAACCGGGGGTTCCGAAATTCCTCGCGTAAATCTCAACACTATTGAATCTCTTTTAAGTTGAAAAAGGACGATACCAAAACTCCCTCACATTTAGAAACGACGAAATCGAATCTGTCTGGCGTTTGAGAACATGGAGACAGAATCATGCTCGTGTAAAATACCTAACAAAAACGACCATACTGACAAAAAATTTATAAGAAATGTTGCCGTTTTGGCTAGAATATAACGGCGATACCGATAGTTTAAAAACCAAAATTTCTCAACTAGGTCTGTGTTCTACCTCAGGAATTTCCCAGCCATTTTTTCAGAGCTGATTCTTTTAACAATTCAATGAAAAAACTTCGTATTTTGACATAGGAGCGGATGATAATGATTGTGTGCTCATTGATGAACTGGCAATGTTCTACTGTGTTGTATGCTCTATCGTCTGCTTTTCAATTTAGAAAATTATTCTATTAAGAGAAATTATTTGAAACTGAAATTTGCGGAACCTTTACAAAATATCGGGGAGCATTTTCGGGAAAATTTGAGGACGTAAAATGATGTAAGAACGGAGGTTAAGATATATAAGGTGGCAATGGAAGGCCCCTCAATACTAACTTACATACATTACCACTGACTTCTAGATCGATTTTATCAAGGGGTTGAGAGGGCTTATGAGGGGTTTATGTGGGTCAAAACGGGGTTTTGATATTCACTTCTTTATGGTTAGTATCTGCGAGATCTCTCAGACGTCACAGAAAACTGTCCATTCATCCAGTCGAACCACTGTACTATTGGTTGATGGAATGGTTTTAGCAAGACAATCAGAAGAATTGAATTGACGAATGCGAAACTCATTTTGAGACATCTCAACAATGGCTCAATGGTCGAAAAGTAATGTTTCTGCTTTGCTATGATGAATGATTCCGCGTCGCTAGCGACCTGCAAAGAAAAATTTATTTCGATCCATACGTTTATTAATCCGGAAAAAAATCAAAAAAAAACTTAAGCTGTTCTTGTTTTCATATGTTGAGACCATAGATTTTGAAACTTTTTACATTCACTAGAGTGCGAAACGCCGAGACTCGATATCAGTCAAGATGATCAATTTTCTTTTTCAGAATCGAAAGTTCCGGTACTGCAAGCAGCGGCATAAATCGGAAATTGCTTCCGCACCATCAGGAATTTCTGCGCTGTTTATGACTCATCTTGTATTTAGATTTCAAGCCGAACTAAGAAATTTTTCATGTTCATTTGATAAATTTGGCTAGGTGTGAAGACAAAATTTTCGTTATTTATTTTACTATTCCTCTTAAAACATGTTTCAACATAACCTTGGCACACACTTGAAAAGTTTTGTATAGTTTCGTTGCTTAGTTTATGATCTAAAACTGCTTGTTTTATTCCAGAAATTTGAGATGGATTACTCATAAAAGTCATCCGCTCTTAAACATCTTCTATAATTTCTCAATAAATTCGGCTCAATAGACAAAATTTTCTCAAAATTTTAGCAAATCAGATAGACTGGCGATAAAGGTAATGTGACGCAGAGAAGAGGCAATGGTAACTGCACAAACACGCAAAAAATTTCTACAAAAGGAAAGTTTTTTTAAATTTTAACTAGCCCCTTTTTTCTCATTTTGGCGGACTGTCATGCATCTTGTTTGGACACAGTTCACAGTACTTCAGCGCGTTTCTAACATTTTTTAGATAAATTACAACAGTATACCTGGTTTTCGGTTGCGTGGTACTGTTCGTAGTTCAAATTGTACTGATTTTCCAGAATAGTTCCAAACGAATACATTTGCCCCTTGAGAAAAAAGTCCTGGAAGACAACATGCGGTGTTACCATCACTGTCCAGGCTATGAACAGACCGAACATGCATCGAATGAGGACATCTGAAAACGGAATAAACGTTTTAGAATGTCAACATTTAGTCAGAATTTACCACACATTGCGCCAAAATTTTCCACATTCAACGCAATCTTTACCATGCTTTATTATCTACCTTTTTTATTGTCCTAATTTACAATTTGCATTAATCAAAATATCGAGGAAAGCAGATTATGAGAAAACATACGTATGCCGATGAATAGACACAAGAAGGGAACTCAGAAACAACCATTCCTTGTGATCACCCGATAATCATGGTTTCAAGTAAGACATAGAAAAGTGTGAACCGAATTTGACTTTCGCATGATAACTAAGGACCATATATGTTCATTGTTTAGTTGCTAAGTTAAAAAATGTAGTCTTTCATCATCTTTTTATTTTTTTCCTTCTAATTTTGAATCTGCGAAAGAAACACCAATGGTACGCCGAGTAGCAATGCCAGAAAACTATCTCCCCTATGACGAGCGCAAGAAAACGAAATGGGCTTTGTTTACGTATAAGGTGAGAAATTTTGTCTTTAGGTTGAGTTTTTGCCAACGGGGGGATCCCAGATAGAAAAATAGTTTGCATAACTTCGAGAAATTGGACTGTCCAGAGGCACTGATAATTTTAAGATTGATCTGTTTATTATTTGTTTCGTTTTTTTAAATCTTAGTATTTCCGAGAGAAGAAGTTTTATGGACTGTTTGACTACGTTATACAAACTATAGTTACATCCCCTTTACGCAATTTTTCCATACACGACGGCTAAAGAAACGAAATCTAATTTTTGTTATTAAAGGATGAACTGTTTTGACAAAATCTATGTTTCTGCTAAACTCTTCAGGTCGTCCTACCATTTCTAAGAAACAATCTATTATCCTAATATGTTTGCTGCGAAACCATTTTTACTAAGTGTCATTACTATGAGCGGTATCTTTTGAGCATGATAACGTGTTAGTGGTTCCAGTTTCATCAGTAAGCATCATCAACTCACAAACCATATAGGATAATTCAGAACAATTAATGGGGAAGAAAACCAGGCCCAATAAAAAATTTAATTAATTTTGGAAGAAGAGAACGTTGGAATCAACACAGCGTGTGCATCAATTTGTTGATATTTACGCTGTGCAGATTCCAACGTACTCTTTCTGTCGGAAATAGTTAAACTTTTCAGTGGTTCTGATTTTTTTGTCCCATTAAATGTTCTTAATTATCCTACATTTCTTCGCTTGAAAAAGGTTTGTGTCTTTTGATCAGTCTATTGATTTTGGAGAGAGGGTTTGTGAGTTGATGATGCTGACTGATCAAACTGGAACCACCATGCGTTACCATGCTCAAAATATACCGTTCATAGTAATGACACTTAGTAAATATGTTTTCACAGGAACCTTAAGAAAGGGTCTTGTTTTTCCACCTCTTCTGGACACAGAGGAAGGTTGGATTCATGATCTCATCTAGATTACCACTCTATCCGTGCAGAGACATGTTTCAAAAAAGAACAATTAGAAGAACTTAGGCTCTATCCAAGCATAGAATATCTTCTTTCTTCAAGACTATACATGACTCCAAAGTAGAACAAGTGACACAACTTCCGCTCTAACCAATCTTTTTTTTACCAGATATCCTCCACTCTAACCAAGCCTCAACATTGCAAGTATTCTGCTCTCTCACTGAGCATTCTATCGAAGGTCATAGTTCTTCACTAACCGAGCAATTTTCACAACTACTGAATTAAAACCTAATAAAATCATGCTTGCCTTAAAAAAGGCGCTGTTTAATCTGCTTGAAATCATACCGAAACCCAGACGCCAATTCCCGAATATCAATTCCCGAATACCTTAGCAAACATATAGGATAATATGTTGTTTCTTAGAAAATGGTAAGTCGACCTTAAGAGTTTAGCAGGAACAAAATTTTTGAAAATTTAACATAACAATTTCACCGCGGAGAAAATAAGACCGTTCTAAATTTTGACCATCCCAACACAAACTTAGCAAACAAGACGGAATCACTAACTTTTTCTGGCGATGCCTTTGGATTTGTTCAGTTGCTGAGCACATTTGAAATACAAATACGAGGAGATGACAATAGTCGGAATGTGAACCAGAGGAATTCTTCCGTAGTGCTCAAATGGCATCGATTTCCGCCTGTAGCAATTTGGACACGTGTTCCATACAACGTACTCCTAAAAAGAAGAGAACTAATTGCCAGATCCGATATCTGAAAAATTCCATAACAGAGATTGAAACTCGAAACGTTTAAAAACTCCGGTAATATGATAGAAATAAAAACAATCAAAAGTTCGGACCTGTTTTCATCAAGTATAAAAAATTTGAAATTAAAATACGCATTAACGTATGAAACGATCAAAACCACAAGTGGCTAAGAGGCAGGACTTCTTGCTTGCTCTCTTAGCTGGTGTCAGTCTATCTTGACATTTAAGATCAAAATCGGTCACCTTTTTGCACATCTCTTTGGTCAAAAAACGGTATTATTTAGGTATGAACACACCTAATTTGATATATTTCATAATTGGTTCACCTGTCACTATGTTGAAAGCTTTCCCGAGCTATCTACTTAATTTAGATTGTATTTATACCTATTTTAAATGTCAATAGTCAAATCTGGTTGGTTGACAACTTGGTCACATATCAAAATGAACTCAAGCAAGGTTGATTTCAATCATTTTTAAGTTAAATAGAGAAAAGTGCCGCCGTTTCTTTCGGATAAAATAGTTTAAAACCTGAATATAACTTCATACGAAATATTAGCAACGAAAGCTGTAAAATGATGTAGTGACTAAACAAACGGAAATTTTGGCTAACCTTCGCTGTTTTATCTTCTAACCACACCAAATAAGTAAGATAAAACACGCTTAAGAAAGGAACTAGAATACTCAGAATAACCGTAATAGCATAGAAAATCCTCCTGCGATTACGACTCAATAAAATAGTCGAATCAGACCCTCTACAAATCAGAATATATCTCTCAATAGCCAGGGCCAAAATTAGTGTAACTTGAGTCCAGTAGGGACAAACGTCGAATATGACGTGAATATATTTCAAAGCGCGCTGAAAAGTCGGAGTTGTGCGCCAATGTTCTTGCCCATAGTCATCTTCGCTGATGTAGTAGTCATAGTCGTAGCTTACCCTGAGAGAGAGGGGCCAAACCTTGTTTAGACTTGAAAAGTCTAGCAGGGGGGAGGGGGTTACTTTTGACAATAACTGCCCGGTGGAGCACTAAGTACTAAATTAACTTCATTTAAAATTATTTTCGTGTAACGCTTTCAAAGGCATTTCGTGTCAAGCATTTTCTTTTGACAGGCGTTTTTGGTCGAGCTTGATATTTTCATGGGTCGAGTAAAATTCCCTTCAGAGGCCTTTCATGTCAAACTTATTCTCGTCATGGGCATTTGGGTGGAGCACAATACTTTTATGGGTGTAGAGATAGCTTTTAAAAGTCTAGCCATTGTGAAAAATAATCGATTGAAATTGATCTTTCTTGAGTCGCGGAAAAGTCTGGTATTGGACTGCTTTTTTGCAAATTCGTGACTTCTTTAAAAGAAACTTTGAGAGACTTCTGGTTCTTTCGAATTGCTAAACATGAATGAGCATGCATGTTGACTATGTTTTAATCAATAGTGCGCACAAAAATTGCTTTTGTATAGTTACGTTTTTTTCTGCATCATTAGGGCTTAAGTTTGGGCGGCGAAACCCATCATAAGCAGTTTCAACCCAATTTTATCTCCTCAACTGCGGTCTAGTCTGATAACCGTTCCACGCCTCGTTAGTTTGAACTTCAGTTGTGTTTTTTTAGGTAACAGTTGGTGGGTTCCCACGGCATTGAACCTACCAATGTTCCTGTCACTTCTTCACCCAATGACTCTAAAATTTTGACTGTCACAGTTCGGACAAGATTTAAATCATTAAAACAATATTTAAGAACTATTTATGGATTTAACGAGCATTTTTAAGAGTTTTACTCATGTATAATCTAACAAGATCCCTTTGCCAGAAGAACAAACCATATGCTAAGAGTACTGGCCAAAAAAAACAATTACAACTGCTGTGTTTGTTATCGAGGAGAATTTGATCAGGCATTAAAGTCATATGCAACACTTTTTCGCATTTGGCTGAGACTAATTATCGTTATCTTGCTGGCAAGAAATCAACTAAGAAATTTTGGAAGATCAGTAAACACTCCAATTCTAGTGATGTATTATTCTTATTTCCCGTGTCTAAATCTTTGATTTTTTCTCATTTGCTCATTTTCTCAAATTGCTCATTTTCTGCGTCGAAAAATCTGAATTCTCTTAAACAAAGGCCAGTTATTCAACAAAAAATAAAGAAAACTGGTGTTCATTATCAACCTATACTTGTAATATGAGTTGAGAGGAGATTAGCAACAAGGACCAAGCCTTGGCCAAAATACAAGACGTGGGATTACGCATGTTTTTGATGGAACTGGACCACAGAGATGGTGAAAATCAGCAGCAATCTGGAATCAATTGCAAGAAATCTTCTCAATGCTGGGGAAATCAATGACCGGACCAGGACCACTGAACACTATATATCGAAGGACTGCTTGGTTTTAAAGAACCCTCCATTTGACCTCCGGAGACCAGCAAAAACTGTTAGATAACCTACTAGACTTCTTCAAAAACTTTTTGAACATGAATTTTATGTCGGAAGACCGCCTAAAAGCCTATCATTTTTTGCCACGTGCTTCTATGCCTGCGAATTTTAAAGAGCCTGTAGTTGTTAAATTTGTGTACTTTTACGACAAAAATGATATTTATGCCGTCTCTAAGAAAAAATCATTTAAGAGCAACTCGAAAAATCCTTTGAACGGCAAAACCATTTATGTGATTGAACGTTTACCTTGTTTTGAAATGGATTCAAAACGTGCCGTTGATAAGCTTGGATATGCGATTGGTACAAAGAATTGTGCTATCAATGTGGTTTGTTTAGATAATGATGGGTATGTTGACAAAGTATTTTGCTATTAACAACTTGGAGGACTTAAGAAATTTGCATAATCCTGTCTTTCGCTCTCCTAAACCAGCTTTTCCTAACACTAAGGCCCGTGCTAGTACTACATTCAATTGTGCTTTCAGTGCTCTAAAATATGATGAAAAATCTGAAGCTATGTTTAATTCTTTGTCGCCTGATCAGAAAAAAGCTTTTATGGAGATAGCTAATGCTCAAACTACAGGTATGTATTAATGCTGTCTCAATAAACATAAAGTAACTCTTGTGACGCTTGAGCTTTTAAATTTAAATTTATTTTTTAAGTGTTAGAGCAGCCTCTATAAATAATTTTGTCTTGTGTTCCAAATGTCTCTTGTGCCCTAAAGCAATTATTTTGCTTCTTTTAATTTCTTCATGTTTATGTTCAAGTTTATCAAGAGCATTTCTGAGGTATAAGATAGGGGTTAAGATACACATTCAATCAAAATAAATGCAGGTAATGAATACAAAACAAGAGTGCCTTCTCTTCCCTTCTCCATTTCCACTTATTTCCTTTTTTATAATTTGCTTTCTGTTAATTGGCAAGATAACAAACTAAAAACAAAAAATTGGTGATAGAATGTATGTGATCAGAGATGAATTTCTTTCTCTGGTAACATCAACAACCATTTGAAGCAGATATTTAAAAAAAAACTGAAAGAAAAAACATTTGAAAGAAATAGCGTATTGCTACAAAACATAAGGTCAGCGAGTAAGGATCTGGATGATTTAAGAGTTGCTCTGAAAGAAGAAAAAACCCTGGAAAAATTGTTGCAATTGTTCTGACCGAAACATAGTTGAAAGATAATTTACCTGCAAACGTCTATATGGTTCATGGTTTCAATTCACCCAAAAGCTGAAATAGAGCCAGCAGAGGAGGCGGTGTTTCAGTCTCTGTTAAAGACGGGCTAGATCTTAGGGTGGTCAAAAAAAGTGCCGAAGACCTTCTGCAAATATTAACCTTGCAAATTCAAACCAACTCAAAATATATCCTCAATATCACAGATCTATAAATCACCACAAACGCCGCATAACATGTTCCTCAACAAACTTACTGATCACTCAACATCTGTGGGATACCTGAGTGGGAATAATTTGTTATGTGGTGACTTTAACTTAAATATGCATTTGCCTACGAATGAATCAACGAGATTGAAAAATTTATTGGAGGCTTTTGGTCGGACAATTACGAATAATTTCTACCTCACAATAAATAAATGTAAAAAGGCGACATACCTAGACGTGTTTTTCTTGGATTTTGAGTGCAGCATACATGTCCAGGATTACAGTGACCACGGTTTTGTTAATTTGAAAATGCCGACCTCCTTAACAATGAATACAGAGAACGGTCTCAGAAGTCGAAACAGGAAAAAATTTGAGCGAGAAGACTTAAAACTGTTTTTCAACTACAATTTAAATGTTGCACTTTATGAACGAAAACAGAATTCTCAACTCATGGAATTGAACTCAGCCTTTAATTTGTTCAATTCAGTTTTAGAAACTACACTCGACATTTTCCTACCCCTCAAATTCAACAAAACTAATATGAAACATAGAGACTGGATTGACAATAATGTAAAGAAAGCTACAAAATCAACACAACAGTTCTGGCTACGGTATAAAAAGGAACCAACCCTCACTAACTTTTTGAATTGGAAAAGAAAAAAACACAAGTCAAAGCTATGATAAAACATAAAAAGCATGAATTCTTTGAACATAAAATTCTCAGTAGCTATGAGAAAAGACCACGAGAGTTTTATCAAATCATAAAACTGTTGAAGAAGGATTGCCATGAAACAAAAGCTCTTATCGGCAATTACCCAACACCAGCAAAATTCAATTCCTTCTTCGTAAGAATCAGACAAAATTTGCAATCCAATACAAACCTTATTCCAGCTGAAGCTGTTGCAAATGTGACAACGATCTTATATATTTTTTACGTAAAGCCCTTTCAGGCTCAAAATTATTTTAATTGTTTTTTGTCTTTGAAATCTAAACGCTCTACGGATCACTCTGAAATGTCAAACTGGTTCTTAACAATTATCAACTTAGTGGTGTTGCATAACCTCCTGTTTCTATTCAACCGAATTTTGCAAGAAGAAAACAATCCATTTTTTTAAAAAATAGCTAATGTGATACCACTACAAAAAAATGGAATCAAGAACGAAGAAACTAATTACCGACCTATTGCACTGACTCCAGTACTGTCTAAATTTTTTGAGAAGCTTTTAGGAAGGAATATCAGACCTTTTTTTGAAAAAATTAATATACTCAATGTTGAACAATATGGCTTCAGGGAGAAACGAAGGGCAGTTGATGCAATTTTAAAAATGGTAGAAAGCATAAGATTTTCTCCAAATTTCCAGGCAACTTTCTTTGACTTAGCTAAAGCATCTGACACAGTAGACCATAAAAATCTGACCCTTGAGCTTGAAAAACTAGGTTTCCGTAGCCCAATAAACCGAATTCTTACTTGCTTCCTAACTGATCGAGACCAAAATGTTGAGTTCAACCAATCCACATCTAGTTGTTTACCAGTTATTTGTGGAGTTCCTCAGGGGTCTGTTTTAAGACCACTTTTGTTTTTAATCTACATTAATGACATTCCAACTTTGGAAAGTAAAAGTCAGATAGTTCTCTTCGCCGACGATACGGCTCTCAGTGGTAAACTAGGCCTTGACACGCCAGAAGATTTTGAAAATTATCATACTGTGGGGCTCTAAACAGTCTTTCCCTAATACAAAGACTAAAACACTTATTTATGGCACGGCAGCAGGCGCCAATCAGGCTGGGCAGTTTGTTCCAAATAGTCAAGTAGTGACTTCGGCAAAGTATTTGCGTCTCGAAATAGACCAAAATTTGAGTTTCAAGAAGCATGCAAAACATTTGCTGAAAAAAAGTCAAAAAATGTTCCGTTGCTGTATCAACTCAAAAAAATTTTGCCTTCTTTAGCATTGCTTAGGGCATATAAATCCTTCATTCAGCCAATCTATCAGTACGGCATACTGGTGTACGGTACTACTGATAAAAAAGTGGTGCAAAGAATTGAAAATCAACAGAAACTGTTGATCCGACTTATTTTTTTAAAAAAGGAAACTTCGAATTGACACTCAAATTGCGATCAAAATACAAAACACCCTTAGTGGGGGAACTTCATTTCTACGAGCTTTTGAAGCTTCTGGTAGCTGTTTTAAATCAAACGCATGCACATCGAGAGGTAAATAGCTACTTAAGCCCCAAAGAAATTCACACATCTTTTGATCCTCAGAAATGAAATAAACTTTTGAAAACTGAAATAAGACGTACAAAACAAAAATAAAAATTCCAATAAAATTTGCTGCAATGTTTTAATGAAGTATTACATAAGTGTATTAAAAAATTTTCTAGCACTTGGCAAAAAACAATTAGAACCATATTTGCATAGTTTTAGAGGTGTCTACGCATATTATTAATAAATTAATCGCTATACTTCGGTAACAGAAATGCTCTCAAAATATATCAAGACACCTGAGAACGGACAGTAATAGTCTAATGGTGCTGTTGCAAACTGATAAGAACTTACTGATTGTATGTTTATTCTGCCATTTGGTATCAGTTTGAAAATGAATTTATTATTGTTATTATGAATTGAAGTGAGACATCTTATCTCCTTTGTGACAAACTGCTTTATAAACCTGCAGAAAAGACCTTGTCCGTATACAAATCAGATGATGCAGCCATTGGATGTTGAATTCCATATACCAAGATATGATTGAAAAAAAAGGAATATGTTAATCAATTTGTTCATCGGTTCTGTTGCCTAGTTTTCGTACCAAAGTCAAACACATTGTGACAGATTATGTCCTGAAAGGTCACATTAAATTATGTGCCAGGGAGCAGTATCACTTTCTCGGAATCTGAATTTTATCCTATTTTTAACTGGTGTTTAATCGCTAATTTCTATCGTATAGGCTTTGATCAATATTTTAGAATTGAAGCCCAAATGCAACCCATTATATTAATCGAATGGCAAATCTTTATCAATTTCCTGTGAATTTTTTAATTAAAAATTCAAGAGTTATTATATCATTACAAAAATAAGAAAAGAGAGAAATTGCCCTTTGTTTTACAAATCCTAATACGATAATAATCCTGAACAACAAAAATCAAAGCCGATCAATCAAATCTCAAGAAATATTTTTAACAACAAAATTTAATGAGATTCCCACCTCAAAGTTCGATTATCAGATTAAAAGTTTACGTTTAATTATATTTGATTCAGAATTTGAAAATATAGGATACAAAGCTCGACAACTTTTGGAAATAAAAAATCTCCTGCAAGAGTATTTGACCAGTTATTCGGAGTAACCAAATATCTTAGCATTTGGCTGACCGCAAAATGAGAGAGTTGAGCTTGTGATATTTTTCAAGAGTTCAAATATGTATGTCAATAGAGGCAAAATTCTTGAAAGTTTTGTAAGCAGACCAACAACGCGCAAAACTTCCTCCGTGGCAGTTATTTCTTTTGTTAAGAAAAAGTATGCGTAACTGACACATTTTGGACATACAGTTTGATTAATTGAAGATATTTTCCCCACTATAGCTAGCCCCCCCCCCCCCCACCCCCCGAAACCCGAAGAATTGGAGAAAAAAAACGACGTTCCTGACTTTTTTCCGAGAGGATGGAGCCCGTTTTTTGAACAAACTTTTGAATCTACTTTTTTTCCAAAGCCCCTTGTTTCTATGCCCTAATCTAGTTGCTGCTGTACATTGTAGTATTATGATAATATAATAGCAACTTTGCTCATATTTTTTTAATCTCACGAGTAAAAAAATATCCAACAATAGAAAAACAGGATTCGAAAGATCCAAAGGATACAGTAAAAAAATACAACAACTTAAGTTCTGCTAGGGAATTAATTCTGTAAGAAATTTTGTCATTTTTAATAAACAATACAATAGAGACAGGTACCATGGGTGGTAAAATTTGCGTTCCGCACTATGCTTTTGCTCAGTTAGGTACAACATATTTTCCAACATAAAAGACAGATCTTTAAATTTTAAGATCTACATATAAATATTCTGCTGAAGATCTTTTAACTTTCAGAAAAGCGTTTAGAAGTCAACAGAAACAGCAACTTTTGTTCTTGAAATCAAAACTTGGCTCTCCTCTCAATAGCATCTGAATTGCAGAATTGATGCCAATGAGGAAAATCACGTTCATTGAAACTACACAGCATATGTTTTCCAACATATATACCAACATATATACCATGAACATATATGCAAGTTCGCCAAAATATATACAATGATTGAGAGCTAATATTAGGTTTATGCTTTCCAAAACAAATGATATTATACTTTTGTTAGTTTTGTGACTTTTTTCATTAATCACGAATCTGCTTTCTCGCTGAAGTTGATAACTGCTGAAAACTGGATTCGCAGCACAAATTGAGAAGAAAATGGCTGTTTCTATGATAGAATTGGTTCTGAGTTAAAGAATAATCTTAGTAACTTTTGCGTTTTTTCAAACCCAACTCGAATTTATGAAAAGTGCAAAAGTGCGGAATTTTTTCTGACTTCAATTGACGTGTTTGTTGTTTAGGATTTCTAACTCTGTAGCAATGCAAAATATAGTAAATTTAGTTTGCAGTAGCAAGAATTGGTAAACAGAGTCCATAGGATTTTTTGAATAGCTTTATTGCTCATTTTTTTTAAAGAAAAGCAGTGTTATGCAATCGATAATCACAAGACTGCTTTTCCGTCGACAGAAATAAAAGCGGTGAAAAAGATTTTCACCACTTTTTTCGAAAAAAAAATTGTATCATGGAAAAAATTAAGGTAGAATCTATGATCACTTGATCAGAACGAACAAATTCGGCTAAAATGAGTTTTGTGCCTTAGCGAAACGATACGCAAGTACTTTGTATGACTTTAGCTAACCATATCCCGAACCGGAGTATATTCGAAATGTTATTGCCAACAAATCAACTGGGCAAGCTAGTTTTATTGACTTAAGCAAAGCTTTTGATTCAATAGATCATGAAATTTTGTTCCTAAAAATAGAAAGATATGGATTCAGAGGCCCAATTTTAGAGCTATTAAAGAATTATTTAACTGGGCGCACCCAGTTTGTAAGTGCAGGATGCAAAAAAATGACAGAAAAGCAAATAGTTTGTGGCGTACCTCAGGGCTCTGTTCTGGGCCCTTTTTTGTTCATTTTGTATATCAATGATCTCCCCGCAGTTTGTAATGAAAGCACTTAAGTAATGTTCGCAGATGATACTACTGTTGTTAATGCCAGTAATGACAATAATTCGCCTCTACAAATGGATGTTGAAAGAGTTTCCAACTGGTTTAATACTAACAAATTAACAATTAATTATGTCAAAAGTGAAGCTATAAATTTCGGTAAACCCACAAAAGAAAAAGTAAAACTCAAGGATAATGCTCTAGATTACAACACATCTTGTAAGTATTTAGGAATCTACATTGATAAGAACTTAACATTCCGTGATCATGTTGGTTTTGTTGTTAAAAAACTTAACAAGTTTTGCGGACTAATGTATCGGTTACGACATTTTTATCCAAGAAGGTGTCTTCTAATGTTTTATGACTCTTTTGCCAAATCGGTCATAACTTATGGTCTATTAGTCTATGGGAACACAAGCAAACAGAATTTAGAAAAAATTGATAGGGTACAGCGAAAAATCATTCGAGCAATTTTTTTGAGGAAAAAATATGAATCCTTAGGTCTTACACTAATTGACAACAAGATATATACTGTATACGAACTTTACGTGATTGAACTTGTCAAAGTACTTTTTAAACAAATAAGGTCCGAATCTCCGCTACAATACATAATTCCGCAAAGTCTAGCAGTCATTAAAAAACAAACAAGATGGAGTTTAAGAGGCCTATTTCCCCCACCAATTTCGAAAACTACAAAAAACAAAAAGTCATTAGCTAACTTGTTGAAGAAAACATATAATTGGCTAAAACAACTGAATTTATTGCCCGAAAACTTTCAAAACTTTAGTTTTCAGCAAGTGAAAGCACATATATCAAAAATAAGTGAGCTTTACATTAAAGATAATAGGGATGTTTTTACCCTCTATTACTAACTTTTAATACGCTTCAGCAAGATGACATCAATTTAATTGGGTTATTAATTTTTTGCGTATATGGGCACAGACTTGAAGAGCAATTATGCTCATTTTGTGTCCTAATTGGATTGTAATTGGATGTGATGATTTGAAATGTTGTCCAATACTATCCAACTGAATTAACTATTCTATTCTGAACCAACCTTTTTCATATTAATCAATCAACAAAAATCATCGAACAAAATTCGATTTTTTTTTTCAAAATGAGCTTAAATTTATGCGCATTTTGCTCAAATTTCTGGCATTTACTTGGCCTTATTTACTTTGCATGACAGTTCTGTTTTTTGGCGTGGAAAAGCGGCATTTTTTAAGGTAAAACTTGTCACCAAAGCTGCAATTCAGGCACTTTTTAGAATCTTTTGACGAAAACTGAATTTTATTTGGTTCATGGGTAATGGTTGGTCCCTCAAAAATTTTTATACAATGAGACTGCATTTTTAGAGACTGCATTATTACATGGATGATGTACAAAGCTTTTTCGCATGTAAAAGGTAAGGTGTTTATCTCAGTCGAGGGGAATTTTATGCCATATGTATTTTATACCAACAATAGGCTGTCATTGGCAGGCTCTGAAAAAATTTGAGTAATCATAGAACAATAAAACGGTGATGCAACAAGTTTTGCTCCTAATCTTGATAGAGAAATTTTGACTCTGAATTCAGATTACTGTCAGAAAAGTTGTCACTGAGACAACGACTTTCTTTTTCCTGATAATAACGAAAAAAAGTATCCTGCACCTAATTTAGACTGACAGAAAGCATAATCACTGTCATCAATTTATGTCAGAAAAAACGAAAACCAATTTTTTATAAACTTTTCATTGCCTATATGCTGTATAATTGTCACCTGTAAGACATAAAACCGGCGTATGAACAAAAGTAAATGAGAGCAGCTGCAATATCGAGCCAATAGTAAATGAAACCCAGCAGCCCAGTAAATAATAAGTCAGTAGTACTTTGAAGGGATACAAGAAAGTAGTCCAGACTCTGGAGGTCTTTATTTCTGTACACAGCCCATAGGCAGTAGACATTGAGAGTAATTACCGACAGGTAAACAGGGAGCTGTATCAACAGATTAAATTACCCGAACCCAACTCCAAGGTAAATTCAGTACTGAGTCGGAGTCGAATTCAGGTCACATTTTGCACTGAATTCGCCTCATTCAGAGCTATAGATCAGTGACTCATTCTGAATAATCTGATTCAGAATAATATTGAAAACTCTATCTGAATTTTGCTCTGATTCAGAGAAATTCAAAAATCTTTTCAGAGTTCGATTTGAAAAACTTCAAAATCAGTACTAAAACTTGAGTTTTCTCTGAAATTGTTCTGAATCAGAACTGATGGTCACTGTACGGGAAGAAATCTTCTACGTTTGTACCCCCAACGCCAACACCCCCCCCCCCCACCCCACCCCCCCCCCCCCCCCCTCCCCCCGTAAATTATAAACCCCAGTTCGAGAGCATGGGACACTAGGGGGGGGGGGGGGGGGTGAGGGAGATAATATGTACCCACAAAGGTTCGGGGGTACAAACGGAAGTGATTCGAGCCGAGCACGAACCATAAATATATATTGGTTAGTTAGTATCAGCTGCGGTCATGTGGACAAAAATATCTAACCTTCAAAAACAATATTCGGTAGCTCCAATGTGCTGATCTTAGCAGTTCTCACAATGAAAACTGCAATAAATAATTTTTATGCTTTTATCCCATAAATTCCTTATTCCTAAAATAGCAGTAAACCCTAATATTGCGGAGCCACAAAACTCAGAATGAGGTTCGCGATCAGAGACAGATATTTGGGTCGCAACAGGACCTCCCAGGTCGATAAAAAAATCAAAAAATTATGTAAGATAAGCGGTCAAAGTTGGTTTTTTTGACCGCAAATTTTGTACCTAATTTAGCCATGAAATTATGCGGTGAAATTATGCAAGTTCACCGTTAGAGTAAGCGGTGAACTTACAAAGAACGACCACATTTCACCAATTCCTCCAAAATAAGTTACCGTCCTTGCACAGATTCAAACGCCTCACCTCCTGCATGTCAGGCACTTCTTTTCCCGCTGCAAAACGTCTCACAAAAATTTTGCATATTTGTTTTGAATTTAAATAAAAATCAGTCCACTTTTTTTAAAACTTTTGGGAGATAAGCGGTGAAATTACGATTTTTAGCGGTGAAATGCAGTGAAATGTGGTGATCTTTGTAAGTTCATCGCCTACTCTAGTGTTGAAATTACATAAATTCATCGCTTAAAAATAGTTTGAAAAAGATTTATCATTATTCGTGGGTATATTTTCCTTGCGTCTTTTAGTAAATGTATCTTAACCTCGTTGAACAAAAAACAATTCGAAGCATTATGAAAGCGGTGAGATTATATACCTTCACCACTAAGTTCAGCGGTGAATTTATGTAATTTCATCGCATTCACCGCTGATCTTACATAATTTGAACACCTTTTTTCGAAGCGGTGAATTTATGTAATTTCATCGCTAAATTCAGCGGTGAAATTATGTAATTTCAACACTACCAGGCAATAAGGTTTTTTTTTCATCGCATTCACCACCTGATTTATGTAATTTTCCGCATTCGCCGCTTGTCTTGCATAATTTTGCGTTGAAGGGCGTTGACACCTCGACCCGGGAAAACGATTGGCTCACTGATTGCCTTTAGATGCAGACTGACTAATAGATGGGCTTTTTCGGGACATACACGAGTCGAAACCCAAACACACACAAAAGAGAAAAAAAAGATTACGTGTTTCGACCTAAAGACTGGGCAGAGGTTTTTTCGAATAAAAAATACTAAACTTGCGTGAATAGTGGTGGAAAAACATATTAGCCATAGCCCAGACCACGAATCTTTAAGAATGCGGTGAAAGCGGCTAGTTTTTGATAAATGTACGGTTGTCAGCGGCGAATGAATAAGGGCTCATCTCCCAATCAGTTGCAAAGGGGAAATTTTTACTCCAACCTGTTCGTTCCAGCGGTTCAGAAGCTGCCCGGTTTTCCGTTTTTCTTTTGCAGTTCGCTTTTGTATTTGTATATCTGATATGTTTTTACCGTTGCACTATAGTTTGACCTGATGGCTATTAACTCATCTTATTTTTTAGATATCAAGTTGAACTGGTTTTGCTATAGATCACGAAATACGGCATCCCATTTTGTATAAAAGCTCAACTCGACAAAAAACCACTATCGAAGCCAAAGATATCTGATTATTGACCATTTCATGCATAAATATATAAATTAAATTTGAGCTAGGTTCTGCTCTTTGTACTCAAGAGTTGAAAAACCAGAAGCTGGGAGTTGTATCTGTTAAAATGCAGCTCAGGGAACTTGGACACACTAACAAGGCACACTAACAAACATTACAGCTCAAGAAAATTTTCAATAAAAGACACAGTAACAACTGTGCTGATGAACATTTTTGAAAATACAAGACACAATCTTTGCTGCTCAAAACAAATTGATTTTTTTAAAATCTTAGCTAAATTATAGGACGAGAGCCATTTACAGTGGATGTTGTAGATGATCCTTATGCTCTGGTGTTATTTTTCCCTTTGTTCATGTTTTTAATTGACCGCTACTATAACTGTAATTAGAGCTAATACTATGACTCATCAGTTGCTATGGCAACAGAAGTTTGTTGACAAGAATGGCTAGTACAAAAAATTTTTCACATGTTAGTTTTCACGGTGATAATTTTCCCCACCTCAGAGCAAGGAATGCTAATATTTTCGTGAAATCAACCTCTTCAATTGGCAATAATGCAGCGGCCCCCACGACAAGCCATGTGTAGATTCCTTTTTTGCTAGAATCGTTGCCGACCAATTTTCGCGTCTCCAACAGAACCCTCGTTTTTTAATGTAACTCGAACGGAATTGAAATACCCTTGCTTGTCACTGTCTATGATCAACCTAACGAGAATATTTTCGCCCACGTTTCTACTTGATTTGTATTTCCACTTTTTCTGGTCTTTTTTAGGTAGCCATCACTGGAGCCATTTTTGTGCTCTTCCGCTTCGGTACGTGACGCTGTTTTTTCTTATTGAGAAAAAAAACTTTCTTAAACCAATAATCCAGATTTTTGCAGAGCAATGTTTCTCAAAAGCTTACTCCCTCATAAGATTTGTTTTTGGTATTGTTATGCAAGACAAAATCCACAACCTGGTTTCTCATATTTAACAATAATGAGTGTTTTGATTTTTAGTCTAATTGATTTTTGCCTATGCAGTTTTTGGCATGACTGAGTCCCACCTTTATCAATGAATGGTGAGAACTGCAAAATCAGTCATTTTTACAGATTTTGTCTTCAATTTGGGGGTACATCAGTTTTTGGAGTACTGTTAAAATGGGCGGCTCGCTTCGTCAGAGCAGAAGACTTGTTTTATCTGCGCAGTTCAGTAATTATATGTTTACCTCAACCATGCAGGCCCAGTAAACCAGTCGCGTCTCTTGAATTCTTCAGCTTTTATTGCTCTGGTGCCAATGTCTACTGAGTTTTGGTATCTCTTAGATCAAGTGAATCTAGAATCTCAATCAGTTGATTTGCCACAAAGACTTTTGTTTGCGGTGAGAACTATATTTCTTTGCAGTGCTGTATCTGTGTCCGACCAATAACTATAACTGTTTGCTTCTATCTTGTAATTTTTGACAAACTGCTCTTTTGTTCACATTTTACTGATGCTTTTTTCTACTTCAAAGAGCGGTTTTCAAGAGCTCCTCTTTGTGATTTTTCAATTTTCAATATGAAATTCTAAGTCGGCTGAGTATTCCTTTGCTTGGAAACTTAGATTGGCCACTGCATACATCGTGTCTTCAAATGTGTCAGCAAACAAATGAAGTTCAATGATGTCCGTCACCGAATGATGTATCCTCTTTCATTGCTGGTTTTAACTACAACAGGGAAATATTCCTTCCATTTTAGGAACTTTGTTTTGTTTTCACCGCAGTTCTGTTCGATGTCCCAATGTTGTCCATGTTTACTACAAATTTACTTCAGATTTTTTTGTTCAATTTACTTCAGATTTGTATGAGACAATAGAGGCAAATACTTCTTTTTCATTATGTGAACATCATCTTGTTTGTTGGTACCTCTGCAGACCTGAAGACTATTGCCACTAACATCACATAGGAGCCCAAGAACAGTCAATCTTTTGCTTTGCTTGACGTCAACTTTATTGGTCTTGCAGGTTGATACTAAGTCCGGTATTAAAGTTGATCTTTTTCATCTATTCAAAACCAAGTTTTTTGAGAAAAATTGTTTTAGCTCTCTAAACATTTGGGTTTTTCTGCTGTTTCCAATGACTTGATTAACTTGTCCATGTGGAACTCGTTGTTAATTGCCTTTGCTGAAAAAAGAAACTTACCTCATTTTTCGAATTCAACTTTTTGAAGTAAAAATTTGCGCACCTCAGCAGAAGCTTAGCTCAAGAAACATAGCACTTGTATTCGTATAATTTATGATTTTTCTTTAAATTGTGTTCTCAACGAAAATGGCAGTCTGTTCCGCCTGTTGAATTTTATATACAGCATCGGCTGTCTGAGCTAATTTTTCTCCGAAAATTTCATATTTTTCCCCAATCAAGCCATGCAGTATTGCAGGTCTGGCCTGTGGCTTGTCGTTTGGGCTTAAGTTCTTTGTATCGTTATGCATCGTTGCAAACAGGGCGGGCGTTTTCGAGCAAGCCTGCAAATAGCACTTGATGGTGTGGCGAACAACTTTCTTTCCCTGTGAGCATATACTTTGATTCGCGCACGTTATTCTGCGATCTTCATTCAACGTTCGTATCTATTGACTCTTGAAAACAACTTTTAAGGTTTGGGTATTTTCTGACTCTTCGCTCCAATGGGTGCAGCTGACCCAAGGCTAAACTGTAATGGTTTTTGTAGGTTTGATTGAACTCAAACCCTGCTTTTTCCTGTCTTTTCAAATTCCCGTTTTTTTCTGCTCGCCTGTAAATGTTTATTTATTCCCCTGCATAATTTGTGCCTTCAGTTCTTTTTTTGACTGATCGATGCCGTTAATTTTTGAAGCATAGTTTTCTATAGCCCAATGTTTTTGGGTATTCTCGCAATTTTTTGCATCGTCTGTGCAGGAGAAAGGATAATCATTTTGTATTCTCTTTTTCTTCATTGTTCTAATGACCATATATCTTGATTTCGTCAAGACAGCGAAAGCTTACTTCGTGTTCCTATCTTACTTTCATTTTTAAACCCGCTACGCATTTGTGGGCCTGATGATCCAAAATCATCCCATTTGTCATCAAACTGATAATTATAATTAGGAAGAGACTGAAAAGGTTGAAACTTTGGTTCAAGATCCTTGTAGTCATAGTTTGTATTTGTGAAAGCAGCTGAAGAGTGATTGAATACATCAAGTGTGTGCAATTTGACTCCTTCACTCCACTTTGCCAACTATATCAAGTGCAACATCGGTGCCTCCGGCTGGCAACTTCTCTAGAGCTCTTTGATCAATTGATATCCCGCCCGCTGATACTTTAGCGAGGAAGGCGTAGTTAATCAGATTTTTGCCACTGCTCTCAGGAAATATCTATCCCACTGCTATCGGTGGGACAGGAAATATCTAAAAATATCTCGTTATTCTGTGTTAATCTGATCTAACTGCGTTAATCTGATCTATTTTTGCTGCGTATGCGTTAACCGCGTGATTGCCCTCTTAGATTCGCTTTTCCTCATGTAGCCTTGGTCGTGCTTTTAATGGTGAACCAATATATAACTCTATCAATGACCAGTTGATTGAAATAAACCTTTTAGACTAAGACTAAATCTTTTTTCTGATTTTCAAAGCGTTTGTACTCTTTATATTCAAATAAAAACTCAAATCAAGCTTTCTTTGCTGTTTTCACCCAAAAACTCAAATATACCAATAATGCAATCTTTTAATTCAAGTAGTAATTCTAACCTCTCTCGCCTTTTGTTCGGTTTTTTTGAATTCAACCAGGTTGCAACTTTGTTTCAAGATTTTTTTAGTTATAGTTTGTACGTGCCAAAGCGGTTGAAATTTGCATAAACGTCTCACAGGAGTGCAACTTGGAATGAAACCTTTTTGAAATTTGGAAAAAGTTTTGGTCATTGGATCCTTTGTTCCATTTTTGCCAGCTATATGAAGCGCGACATTGGTGCATTGGGCTCGCAACTTCTCTTGAACTCTTTGACCAATCAATATACCGTTGATAGTGTATCCACGAAGGCATAATCTTTAACTTTTTGACACTGTTCCCTACTGAGACAGTACTATCTGCAAAAAAAAAACTTTACTCTAATTGTTGCTGCGCTTAAGTGGATTGCCTAATCTCCCGCACACATCCGCTTTTCTGAGTGTGTCATCGGTAGATTTTATTGTTAAATCAATTTATTCCGCACGCGTCGACCTTGCTGTTACTGCATGTCCTTCTCCCAGTTGTCCTTAGCATTGACGTTACAGAGCCATAAGCTAGCAGTTATTAATCGCTTTTGCGTTCAAAGTTCGAGATCTTATTTTTCAAAGTTCGAGCTCTGCTCAAAACTTTTTGTCAACAAAGTTTGTTTTTCTCCTGTTGTACTACGCTGGTTTCCTCTTTGCGTTCTCTCTAAACGTTCTTCTTGAAACTGCTGGGAAACCCGCTTCGCGGATCAACGGATGTGCTTCGCAGATTAGTGTCAATCATTGAACTTGCTTTGCAGATTTTACTGCTGGTGTTATTGTCGGTTTTAGGACATGTTCTAAGTGCTAGTGGCAACGTGACTAGTGTGGTTGGTGTTACTGTTGTCAGCCAAGCTGAATATCACAGATTGTTACCCGGGTCGAGGTGTCACCGCTAAAAATCGCTAAGAGATGTAAGATTTGCGGTGAATTTGAGTAAAAATGTAAAGATTTGCGCTCAATGCGATGAATGCGGTGACAAAAATATTTAAGCGGTGGAAAAAATTTTTTCACCGCTTAGGCGGTGAAAGAAAATTTTTCACCGCTACCAGTAGAATGCGGTGAGAAACAATTTTTCAGCGCTGCCAGCAGAATTCAGTTAAAACTCATACTAATTTACTTTGCAGGTTTCACCCAAAAAATCAACTTCTTCATTAATGTTTTTTTTATTCAAGTAGTACTTCTTTTGTCTCTTGAATATTTTTGATTAGTTTTTTAATAAATGGACAAATTAAATGTGTTTATGTTTATGTCCGATTCCCTAAGTGCTTCAGTAAAATCTTAATCTGTTATTTAGCAATCATTCATTTAACCATTTTGTCCAATTGTGTTTAAAAGTTTTGTCATTTATTAATACAATTACCATATCTTTTAAGCTAATCTTAATGTATATGTTGGCATTGTAACTGTGTTTGTTTTAGTGTTCGTGTTTTTGTTTGTGTTATCAATGGTATCTATGACTCCTCAGATGTCTCCGTTAACACCGCCACCTCTTTTGGCTTTCGCACTAATTTTAAAGTTCTTGCTAAACTTACCTATCGCTGATGCTAAGGCAGACTCAAGGTGGGCTCCTTTTATAGCCTTAAAGTATAAAGAGCTAGGGCTAATTATTTCGGCGAGCGAAGTAGGCTTACTTATATCTCTCAGACTAACTGACTCTGTAAAACACTGAAGGTATAATTCAAATATAACGATGTATAAAAGAGGTAGCACCGGAGTCAGAGGTATACACATCGTGCAACTACTCTAATAGACTGACTATAGTTAGTAGAGTTCTCTCTATATAAAAGAGAATAGTGTCCTCTCAGTCTCTGATTGGATGGAGGTGTACATCCAGTATTTCTACTGCTACATCCATCCGGGCTTTAGAGTTTTAGATCCGAATTTGTGAACTGTAGCAGAAATACGTTGCATGTGCCATCTTCTATGAGTGGTGGAGTGAAAAGTTGTGTTCTCTTTGAAGTGGGGTTGTAACTCGTGCTGTCATCTGAAGTCCCTGTCAGTGAAGTAATGACTAGTGTCGTCAGAGAAGGGTTCGTCTGATTGTTGAACCAGTGAGAGTGCCAGTTACAGGGTATGCTGGCCAATAACGTAAGTCCTGTTAGAGTACCCAACGGCTCTCACTGTCATATGGTGAAGATTTGTTCCTAGTTGGAGGTTCGCGTGTATTCTGTAGTTTGGTTTGTACAAGGAGGTTTCTGTTTACCTCCATCTAGCATAAAGTTTGAACCAGTTGGATTTACCAGCTTACCTTCTGGTGGAAATCCGTCTTATAGCTAATGTGTGAGCTCCTTTCCCTATTAAATTGTTAATTAAATTTAATGCCTACTTAGTAAGTCCCGACCGGGAGGAAGAAGAAAAAAACTGATACTAAACATCAATTGTGGCAAAGAAGAAAGGAATATAGATAGTAAATAGTGTACCGAAAGTTTTAAATGAGTTTTAAATAGCTGTGAGTCTTTAGTTTTGAGGGAATGTGAGCCTGATGTTGTTGGACTGTGGCCTACGTCCGATATTCGAATTCAAAATCAGAGGCTCGATTGTCAGGATCCCTGAAGAATTCCTAGAGTTCCTGATCACGTGCCAAGCAACCTGCAAGTGCACGAGGGTAGAGGTCAACGTTGCAGTGTGGCTCAGTTGACGGTTCTCAATTGTCCAAATTGTCCGTTATCCAGTCACTGTAGAGGAGGTTGAAGGTGATGCCAAACATGCACTTCGTGGCTCCTCCCTCTACACTGGAGAAACTCGATTGGGAAAAGGAACAGACGGTTGGTCTTCGCATATAGTGGCGAGAACAGGACGTAGTTCTTTATTGGATCGAAATTGCAAAGAGTGCCTTCACAATAATTTGGTTGAATTAAATAGCTATAAATCATGTAGTAGGGTGAACTTAAATTTGTGTTAGCTTATTGGGGACGCGAATTTATGCGGATGAGTGGGTTTGTCCTGTGGAAGTGGTGTTGGACAAATAAGTAATTGTGAACAGTGTGTAGCATTTTCACTCTGTTGACTATATTTGTCTGGTTAATTACATCAATCTGTGTGGGATGTAAAAAACAGATTGAAGATAAAAGGGTTCGTGTTTCTGGTATATACAATAGGGTGCGACATTGCGAGTCAAAAAGGTGTTCAGACAATCACTCTGGCGGTCCGCAAGGGCGAAGAAGTATTTGGGTTGGTGCCAGAAACGTTCCGTGAAGCGGTGGTTAATTGGTAAATGGAAACATTCTAATAGAAGGTCTCTATCCCAACCTTCTTGGACATACTCGATTTCCAATTGTCCAAGAGAGCAGGAACTTGATGTAGGTTTGAGGGTGTGTTGTGGTGGTGCCAACGTATAGTTGATCCGCTCGGGGACACGAACACCGTGAGCTGTGTCGATGCCGAGAGGATGTTTGAATTAGTCAAAACGGAAATTTGGGCCAGGTGCTCTGTGAACAATCCCTTGTGTGGGTGCAAAGGTATTTCCTTTCCCGCGAAAGAATGAGGACTGTGGGCCTCTTGGGGGGCTTGCAGTGTGCCGAGCAGGCAACTGTGAAGCCTGGATCGGGGACGAACACACAGGATAGATTTCATGTGATAGGGCTCTTGGGCGTCTTCTGGGTGAAGGGTCGGTGCGCGGGTAATTGTCCGTCGACGTCGGTTGATCATAGAGGGGTTGTTGTGGGAAAGATGGCTGTGGTCGGAGAGGTGGAATGGTTGGACCATACCAAGACTGAGGTGCGTCTGGACGTTGTGTAGAGGGTGTGGGCATTAACGGTGTGTGAGGCGAGGGCAGGATGTCCTCGATTTCCAGCATATTGAAGTCGTATGCTGTAGGGTCGATATTTGGAGGAATTGACGAACTTCCCTCCTGCGTGATGGGAGTGACTACTCTGGAGCCGCTAAAACAAGAAATTGTTAAATACGAGTACTAGGCAAATTTAAAAGAAGTTCTTCCGAAATTTCCTGATAATCAGGTTCATTTTCGAAAGAATCCGTTGAAAGAGAAATGCCTCGTGAGCGTTCGCGTTAGCTAGGCTGAAAAGTATTTAAGTGTAAGGAGTGAAATTGCGGTTTACTGTGTGATGCTACTGGTAAGTCATAGCCTTCGTGAATAGATGTGGCGGGAGTGGATTTTTTGTGTTTGTTCGAATTTTTGTGTACAGGAGAAAAAAATTTTCTTATAGAAGTGTTCAAACTCTCTGTGTAATAGATTCAATTCAGTTTGAGAGTTAGGGATGTTGCTATCAACAGAGTATTTTTGTCGTTTTTTTGGAGAGGGTGGTTTATATTGTGAGGAATCAGAATCCAGAGGTGATTATATTGGCTAATATAATACTAGGGCCTAAGAGTGCTTTAAGATCATAGGCATTAAATGCGCTTCGAAAGAGTCCAAAAAGGCACTTTTAAAAATTAAATACAGTCCAATTAATGGCTGTTTCATTTAGTACGTAGCAGGGGTATCCAAGGATTCCGATGAGGGATTCTTTTGAATAGTTGCCGTTCATTAGATCTCGCCAATCGAATCACCTTGCCAAGCCATCTGTTAATAAATTGTTTATTATAATTATTTTTGTATTCGCTTTGTAATTGTGAGAATTGTGCTTGTTTTTCTGCTTGGTTTGCAAGATTTGCAAAATATACAGTTTGAGCTACTTCAAATTTCTCGGCCGCGTCATCTACTAATTAGTTGAATTTCATCTTATCTATGGACTTAGTGTAGCGAAGGGGTGTCGCTCTCCGGTGATAACATATCCTACAAGTGAGAGTTTTGGTGTTAGAAGAATAAATGCGGTTTGTTTGAGATCACGGTCTAAATCTCAAAATTTTTTATAAATAGATAGACTTGTGTGGTCCAATTCTAGTAAGACTCTGCTAAATATATAGTCGAGGTTTGCAACAATTTGTACGTTTGGATTTACAGCACCGAACCAAATTTGTTCTCTGAAAAGTTCGTACTTTTTAGGTTTAGGATAAACTGGTGTTTCGTGTGGAATAACATATCCATTGCAAATATCTGCTTGAGTATATGGTGTGATTTCAGGTGCTCCATTAAGGATAGTCATTTGTACGTCTTTAAGTTCAGCTGATCTTTTGCCGGTGATAAAATAAAAACCTTCTTGGTATTGATCAAAATTGTCTTGGTACTGTGTAGCATAATAGGGGCGGTCTTCATTACATATATAGAGAGGTTTTGTGAGATCTTCCAAAACGAGAAAGTGCAGATTTGTCATAAAGTTGTTTCTGAAATAACAATGTCAATTAAATAACGTTTTTTAAAATTTGATATTGCGTGCATATGATTTACATACGTCAAAAATACGACAGTGATTGTCTGGTTCCCCAATAACTGTTGTCCCTATAGCTTGAATATTAAGACAGTAGCCCCTTTCAAGGTTTTGCCATCAAGGTCTCATACGGCTTTGGCCATACTAAAAGCTTTCTGACTTTACATCAAAAATAAGCGTGATCTTAGTTAATTGAAGTGACCATCCCATTGTATGGATGACATGATATTCGTGTTCAGGAATTTGACGTGGACATTTAGCCCAGGGATTTTCAGTGGCATTTGGGATTCATTCATAGTCCCGTAGTTTATATACCATGTTTCCGTGTCTGAAAGCAAAAGGTATGTAGCGATCAAGTTGAAAACGGCCTTGTTTGGATTCAATATTAGCTTGCCAGGGTTGATAGTCGATTACATCGGATTGTTTTATTTGTGGGAGATAGTGGTGTTTACTTATAGGACCAATGCGTGCAAGTTCTCTACGAGATTCAATTGCTGTGGGAAAGAAAGGTCTTTCCATATTGTTAACATACCAATTATCCTGATCAAACCTGAAGACTCTTTCTTTGTCGCTAAGTTTAGCATGTATGGCGTGGGAGCGTTTTTGAAGTGTCCGGATTTGTGAAAATATTTTTTTTTGGGCGGGGAGAGTTTGAAAGTCTGCTGGTTTGATCTTACATTCGCTAATCTTATTGAGCTTGAAATTCTGCGTATTTTTGATGTGCTTTGGGGAGCAATCATAGTGAGTGACTATTAGTTTCTGTACTCCTGATTTAGTTGTGGAGATATTGTGTGTATCAACTCAATTAAAAGGTTGTTTTATCGCAAGGGGGTGTGAAATGAATATGTTAAGCAATAAGAAGAATAGATTTGTAATGGACATGTGTAAGAGATTCCTGAGTGAGGATTGTAGAATACAAAATATCCTGCTGTGTTTTTCGTGTATCTGTCAAGTTTATGGTGTATCTCTTGACAAATAAAGGGTCATGGGTTTGTTTTTACTCGAAAAAAAGTGGTGCAGAGTCTTGTGTGTTGAAAATCAGTTTATCTTCTTCTACTACAATTTTGACCGAAAATGTAATTTTAGATTTTTTAAGTAATTCGTGTGGTCGTTGTTTCTGTACTGGTGTGATTTTATGTGATTTAGAAATTTTCTGTTTAGTCAATTATGCAGTTGTTCACCGTTATTATGATCTCAGAAAAAGGTGGGAGGGGGAACAACAAATTTGGGTCAAATATTAATGGTAGAGGTTGAGAAGAAGTTTTTTTAGTATCGGGTTATTTTCCGATACACTGATGAGAGTGTTGGTCGAGATCTGGTGTAGGTGAGTTTGAGCTGAGTGTGATTATAGGTAGAGTACTTCGAAAACTGAGTTGTGGTGACCTTTGAAATGAAGGTGAAGAATTGACTATATTAAAAGAGTGATTCCAGTGTGCTTGTGAGAGTAAGCGTTCAATATTAGTTACTGGTCCTTGTGGTGGAATAAATGGATTGCTCGCAATTTGTGATAGAGTAGGTGAAACAAACTGAGAGTTAAGTGGGTCGAAGATTGAAGTGTCTGAAATAAGACTAATGTCTTGTGGTGTTCCGTTTATTATCGAAACAGAGTGATTTGGCTGTGGCAATTGAAAACTATTGGTTTTATCTGTGTTTGCAAAATTTTTAGGTTGATTAGAGAATTGTCTTGTGTTTATATATTTAATTAATCTACGTTGTAGTGCTCGTGCTGGAACAGGTATAAAAGTTGGTGGTTGAATTGTTGTATTGTCGATGAAGCCTGGGTATGGCAATAAAGTCTTTGTGTTTATTTGGTGGGGTTGATGTTGTGCTTGCCTTTGGTGTATTCGCGCTTGACTTTGATAGCTGGATATGGGATTAGTGATTGTGGGGTAAAGTGGGAGGGAGTGTCCATTAAGACAAGGTCTCTCTGTAGATTTGGCAGTAGTAATGACTGAGTAAGTGTCTTCTTCGATTTCTTCTGTTTTTGATTTTTTATCAAAGAAGTTAAGTGATGACTTTTTGGGGGTGGATTGTTTAGTCGCCTCACTGTATGAGCAACTTGGTGATCCAAAGACGGGGGGAGAACTTGGGTTCGTATTTGGATGTTGACTAAAAGACGCTATTGTGATGTTAATCTCTGACCCAAATTGGGGCAATTATCACAATAGTAGATTTCATATTCAGTCAAGGATGGAACATTAATTATGAGTAGATTTAACTTGGGTATACTAACTCGGATTGTTGCAAAGGGTGATTCTGGTTGGATGACATTGCGTTGATAGATGAGATCTAAAAAATCAGCAGAGAAAAAATTAATAATTCGTCAATTGTAAAATATTTTCTAGCTAACGGGAAAATAATACCTGGATAAACAGTTTCGTTTTGTGAGCTGTTGTTTTCCGAGTTGTGGGTATTGCTCATCCAACCTAAGAAGGTCTTTAACATATTTAATGTCATACGAGGCTGGAATAGCGTCAAGATTAATAATGTAAACAATATCTGTATTAGGGAGTTAAGAGAGTTTAGGTGTTGCTTGAGGTGGAAATATCGGAAGATTGAAAAGAGCAATGTGTTCGTTACTGAAATCTCTAATGTAGAAAACTCATTCACAACAAGTGTGTGAATACAATATGTGATCTAATTATTGAAAAATCTTGAAAACGATTATGATTGGGTTTAAAGTTTTGGATATACCGGAAGGTGTCAGCGTATTATGTTCTTTTATTCAATACTTCAAGTCTGTGCTTTGAAGTAATTTGCATACCTGAATTTTGAGAGAGGTTGAGTTGAATTTTCAGTACTGTGAGACTGAAAGTATGGAGTTGTGTTCAAGTGGTGACTTTCTTGGGCAGCTCAGTTGAAGTTTTTTGAAGAAGTCTTAGAACTGTGCTGTCAGACAGTTCTTGTATTTGAAGAGAAGGGACAGCGAAATCAAGTTTGAAGATTTAGAAAAAAGAAATTTTTTTCTTAGTAAAAATGAGAAATAGAAGAGTGGAAAAAGAGTTTGGAAAAAGTTTGAAGACTTAGAAAAAATAAATTTCCCTACAAGCGGGAATTTTTGTGTTAGAAGAATATGCGGTTTGTTTGAGTTCACGGTCTAAGTCACAAAGTTTTTTATAAATAGATAGACTTGTGTGGTTTATTTCTACTAAGGCTCTGCTAAATATATAGTCGAAGTTTGCAACAATCTGTACGTTTGGATTTACAGCACCGAACCAAATTTGTTTTCTGAAAAGTTCGTACTTTTTAGGTTTACGATAAACTGGTGTTTCGTGTGGAATAACATATCCATTGCGAATATCTGCTTTAGTATATGGTGTGATTTAAGGTGCTCCGTTAGGGATAGTCATTTGTACGTCTTTAAAATCAGCTGATCCTATGCCGGTGAAAAAATAAAAACCTTCCTGGTATTGGTCAAAAATGTCTTGGTACTTTGTAGCATAATACGGGAGGTCTTCATTACATTTACAGAGCGGTTTTGTGAGATCTTCAGAACGAGAAAGTGCAGATTCGTCATCAAGTTGTTTTTGAAATAATAATGTCAATTAAATAACGTTTTTTAAAATTTGATATTGCGTGCATATGATTTACATACGTCAAAAATACGACAGTGATTGTCTGGTTCCCCAATAACTGTTGTCCCTATAGCTTGAATATTAAGACAGTAGCCCCTTTCAAGGTTTTGCCATCAAGGTCTCATGCAGGTTTTGCCATACTAAAAGCTTTATGACTTTACATCAAAACTAAGCATGATGTTAGTTAATTGAAGTGACCATTCCAGTGTATGGATGACATGATATTCGTGTTCAGGATTTTTACCTGGACAATTAGCCGAGGGATTATCAGTGGCATTTGGGATCCATTCATGGTCCCGTGGATTATATACCACGTTGACGTGTTTGAAAGCAAAAGGTATGTAGCGATCAAGTTGAAAACGGCCTTGATTGGCTTCAAAATTAGCTTGCCTGCGTTGATAGTCGAGTACATCGAATTTTATTTTTTGTGGGTGATAGTGGAGTTTACTTATAGGACCTATGCGTGCAAGTTCTCTACGAGATTCAACTGCTGTGGGAAAGAAAGGTCTTTCCATATTGTTAACATACTAATTTTCCTGATCAAACCTGAAGACTCTTCTAAGGGAGATTTTGTGACAAAAATGCTTTCTTTGTCGCTAAGTTTAGCATGTATGGCGTGGGCGCGTTTTTGAAGTGTCCGGATTTGTGAAAATATTTTTTTGGGCGGGGAGAAATTGAAAGTCTGCTGGTTTGATCTTACATTCGCCAATCTGACTGAGATTATAATACTGCATATTTCTGATATGCTTTTGGGAGCAATCCTAGTGAGTGACTATTAGATCCTGTACTCCTGATTTAGGTGTGGAGATATTGTGTGCATCAATTTTAAAAGGTTGTTTTATCAGAAGGGGGTGTGAAATGAATAAATTAAGCAATAAGAAGATTAGATTTGTAATAGACATGTGTAAGAGAGTCCAGAGTGAGGATTGTAGAATACAAAAAATCCTGCTGTGTTTTTCGTGTATCTGTAAAATTTATGGTGTATCTCTTGAAAAATATAGTGTGAAGGGTTTGTTTTTACTCGAAAAATAGTGGTGCAGCGGTTTTTGGGTGGAAAATTAGTTCATCTTCTTCGACTACAATTTCGACCGAAAATGTAATTTTAGATCGTTTAGGTAATTCGTGTGCTCGTTGTTTCTGTACTGGTGTGATTTTGTCGAGTTTTAATGGTAGAGTTGGAGTAGAAGTTTTCGTAATATCGGGCTATTTTTCAATACACTGATGAGAGTGTTGGTCAAGATCTGGTGTAGGTGAGTTTGAGCTGAGTTTGATTATAGGTGGAGTACCCTGAAAACTGAGTTTTAGTGAGCTTTGAAAAGAAGGTGGTGAATTGACTATATTAAAAGAGTGAATCCAGTGTGCTTGTGAGAGTAAGCGTTCAATATTAGTTACTGGTCCTTGTGGTGGATTAAAAGGATTGCTCGCAATTTGTGATGGAGTAGGTGAAACAAACTGAGAGTTAAGTGGGTCGGAAATAGAAGTGTCTGAAACAAGACTTATATTTTGTGGTGTTTCGGTTATATTTGAAACAGAGTGATTTGGCTGTGGCAATTGAGAACTATTGGTTTTATCTGTGTTTGCAAAATTTTAATTTTGATTGGAGAATTATGGTGTGTTTAAATAGTTAATTATTCAAGGGTGTAGTAATCGTGGAGGAGCAGGTGTAATAGTTGGTGGTATAATTGTTGTATTGGCGATGAAGCCTGAATATGATAATAAAGTCTGTGTGTTTATTTGGTGTGGTTGTTGTTGTGCTTGCGTTTGGTGTATTTGCGCTTGACTTTAATAGGTGGATAAGGGGTTACTGATTGGTGGGTAAAGTGGGGGGAGTGTCCAGTAAGACGAGGTCTATCTGTAGATTTGGCAGTAGTAATGACTGAGTAAGGGTGTTCGTCGTTTTCTTGTGTCGTTTTTTATTAAAGAATTTAAGTGATGACTTTTTGGGGGTGGATTGTTTAGTCGCTTCACTGTATGAGCAACTTGATGATTCAAAGACGGGGGGGAGCACTTGAGTTAGTATTTGGTTGTCGATTAAAGGTCGTAATTGTGATGTTAATCTCTGGCCCAAAGTGGCGCATTTATCACAATAGTAGATTTTATAGTGAGTCAAGGATGGAAAATTAATTATGAGTAGATTTGAAATGGGTATATTTACTCGGATTGATGCAAAGGGTGATTCTGGTTGGATGGCATTGTGTTGATAGATTAGATCTTTAAAATCAGCAGAGAAAACTGTTAATAATTCTGCAATTGTATAATATTTTCTGCAAACGGGAAAAAATATGTGGATAAACAGCTTCGCTTTGTAAGCTGTTGTTTTCCGAGTTGTTGGTATTGCTCATCCAACCTAAGAAGGTCTTTAACATATTTAATGTCATACGAGGCTGGAATAGCTTCAAGATTAATAATGTAAACAATAACTGTATTAGGGAGTTCGAAGAGTTTAGGTGTTGCTTGAGGTGGAAATATGGGAAAATTGAACAGAGCGGTGTGTTCGTTATTAAAATCTCTAATATAGAAAACTCATTCACAACAAGTGTGTGAATATAATATGTGATCTACTTTATAGAAAGTATCTTGAAAATGAATATGATTTGGTTTAAAATTTTGGATATATCGGAAGGTGGCAGCGTATGGTGTTCTTTTAATTAATACATCAAGTCTGTGCTTTGAAGTAATTTGCATACCTGGTTTTTGAAAGAGGTTCAATTGAACTTTAAATACGGTGAAAATGAAAGTATGGAGTTGTGCTAAGACAGTGACTTTCGTGGGCAGCTCAGTTGAAGTTTTGTGAAGAAGGCTTAGAACTGTGCTGCCAGTCAGTTCTTGTAGTTGAAGAGAAGAGAGAGTGAAATCAAGTTTGAAGATTTAGAAAAAAGAAATTTTTTCTTAGTAAAAATGAGAAATAGAAGAGTGGAAAAAGAGAATGTTTGTTAAGAGAGTGTGGAGTTAAGAGAGTGTAGGTTGAGTTGAGTTTAAGAAAGAAAAAAAAAGAAGAGAAGCAACTAGGTTGAGACAGAGGTGGACTGAAGAGTGATATTAGACGATACGATATAGCCTGATCAGGACTTTTCTTCTGAGGAGAAAACTTATCGAATCGTATCTTGGTAAATGATTGAGAACAGGGAGCTTTTCCTGAACCCAGCCATGGGTCGGTTAATAACTTATTTTCTAGTTAATTTTTTTTATTATTTTCGTGGGTGACTGCCTGTATGTAAAAAATACTTTCATTTCTTGATGGAGGGATTTTTGTGGCTCTTCTAGGGTAGCAGCTGAAAAGATAGACCGTCTGCTTTGTTTACTATACTAAAGAGCTTGATTGTTTTCCCCGTAAAAGAGTTGTAAGGGAGAGGGGTGAAAGATCTATCCGAGTTATCCCTTTTGTATAAGAGAACGAGGAAACTGTATTTTTGTTTGATTTTTATATTCTGGGTGTTTAGCGTGTTATGCTAATTTGTGCTCGCCTAACTAAAGCGAGAAGAGTGATTGTGTTAGAAGAGTGGTTTATATGTATGATAAGAGTGTGTCGTTTTTGAAGCCAAAATTCTTGACTGTGGTATGAACACTCTATAGTCTTTCATCGGTTGACGTCGAAGACGAGTGTCTCTTGTATTGTAGTTTTCCGAGTGACTATCAGGTTTTTCAGACGAACTACCTTTTTTCAGGTGGTGGGTGGACGGTTCATTGTTGATGGCTTGTCTGGGCTGTCTAAACTAAGCGAGACGGATTTCGACTTAGTAATAGTCGGTTTCTTGGGATGAAGTCGTAACAATGAATTATCCGAAAAATATTTTTCCATTGGTTCTTGAACTAAAAGTTCTTTCGGGTAATATGGTACAAAGTTACTTTTATGACGAGTTATTTGTTTCCCCAAAAACTTTTTCAGTCAATAAGTAAACAATATGTGGAGTATCAATTGTATTGTATGGTCCAGTTTTTTGTGATTGGATCTTTTTTGATATTCCAATTTGTGTGGCTTTATTTACAATTAAAACGTAAGTGTTGGTTTTAACTGGTTGCGCCGCTCCGAAACGGCGATTAATGAACGTGTGTAAATGTTTATTTTTGGGTAAAATAACTGTAAAGTTTGTTATAAATTTCTGAGTGTATGTTTTCACGATCGAGAAACCAATGTGCAAAGGTTTCTTTCTCTAATTTTTTAATTTATGGATGATGTTCGAGATGGTCAGTGTGTGTATGTTTAGGGAAGGAGTTACAGGGTAAATAGGGGGAAAGTTTAAAATTTCCAAAGTTATCTGTAGTGGAAGACATATTAAACATTATTGGTCTTTTTGTTTTCTGACCAAATATAAGTTCATATTGTGATAAATTCAAATTGGTTCTAGGTTGTGAATTGAATACAAAAGTAAATGTTTTTAATTTCTGGGACCATATGTCGTATTGACAATTCAGTGGTCAAATAACACAGTGAGTGCACTTGCTGCATCGCTTTTGGTAGAAGGGTGTAGGACAACATAATGTGTGAAGGCGTCTACAATAACAGAGAAATAGGAATTTCCATCCGAAGACGCAGAGAAGGGGCCTTTTGTGTACGGTGATTGAAGTATGGTGAAACTTCTAAATATGGTTGTTGGGGGGCATAAGGAGGTATGGCATGAACTTGCTCGTTTGGCAATTCAAGCAATCTTGTGTAAGTATTGCTATCCATGTTTTAATGTTGGAAAAATAATAGTTTTTTATTATTGTAGCATAGGTTTTTTCACGACCAGGATGACCTGAAAGATCGTGGCAATGTGCAAAATAAAAAAAATCGTAAGCAGGAGAGGGAGAGAGAGAGAGAGAGAGAGAGAGAGAGAGAGAGAGAGAGAGAGCGTGAGAGGGAGAGTGGAAAACAGATTTTCGATGAAGTGGTTTCCTGTATGTAATATAAGAGATGATTTGTTTCATTTATATGTAGGTACTGGAAACGTCGATAGTATTGTAATATTTCTTTGTTCGCCCGGATAGTGAGTGAAGGGATGGGGGGTGATTTTTCTGTTTTTTTCCAAAAGAGAAGTTGTCTGATAACCGAGTCCTGTTGTTTTGCTTCATGTAAGAGTGTATTGTTTTTTTTCTGTTTGTTCGTTGTAAAAATATTTATAGATTTTTGTAGATTTAGGTATAAATTTTTCCACTGCTGTTAATGGTGTTTATTAACTCCAGGTATAGTTGGCAGCTTGATTAGATTGTGTAAATGGTTCTATTTTATTTGTGTTCAGAGTGACATCTGTGTGTTGTACAATAGGATAAGTATCTAACAACGAGTGATCTTGTTCAAAATGTTGTGTCTTGTTTTGTTGCAATTGTTCTAAAGATTGTGCCATAGTTTTAAATTCGTGATAAGAGACATGGAGACAAAGATCATTTTCTAGTTGTACTTTAAAATAATTGTCTTTGATTTGTAAGTGTATTGGAAAGTGTGGTGATTCTACAGTAGTATTTGTAGTTATTGTGTTAATATTTGCTTTTGATACAGCATAGTGACACTGTAAAGGTTGAGTGTGTAGGTTATGGGTGATAAAAAATTTAATGGTTATTGGGATTTCAACAGTTCTAAGACGTTGTGCGTCTTGTGTTGTCGTTAGTGGACAACTCAATAAGTCTTGAAGTGAAAGGTTCTTCACTTCCATCCAGACTATGCGCAGGTTTGAGATTTTCATTAAAAGTAATTAAAATTTGTATACTCCGTGAATTGGTTCATTCTTTTGAGTGAACAAAAGGAGAATTGGTTTGTGGTTAGTGTCTAAATTTATACGATGTTGTGATCCCTGAATGAGAAATTCGTATTCCGAAAGTGCATAAATGATTGCTGAATATTCATGTAGAACGTTGAGAGTCTAAATTTGGCGGTGGAAAATAATTGAGAGTTTGCTGAAACAAAATTCCATTTTCCCAAATTGATTGTTTCGGAGAAGTGCAGTTCCACTGCCATAGTAAGAGGCATCGCATAAAATATAAAAGCGTTCTTCTGAGTTAGGAATTGTAAGAGGAAGTGTTCCATCTGTAAGTTCCTTTTTTACTCTGTCAAATGTTTGTTGTAGTTCGGGAGTCCATTTAATTTCTGTTGTATCCCGGAGTTGGAGATAGAAAGGTCTTAAAATAGCTTGTAAGTTATAGATATATTTTGAGATGAAAGTCAGAAATCCAACGTAATTGTATTTCTTTTTTATTTTTCGGTGGTTATAATTTTAATAAATCCATCAAATTTAGATTTTAGTGGGTGCATATGATTGTTTTGATTATGGTGTCCCAAGAATTCACCTGAATCTAAGAGAAAAGAAGATTTATCAGGAGCGGCTTTGAGGTTTTCATTTTTCAGAATTACGTGATATTGGTCTAGTGTTTGTAACATTGTGTCTGTTGTAGTGTCTTGTATGAAAACAGCATCAAGATATGTGATGGTTATTATGTTTTTTGCGTATCAGTGGTTTGAAAATACTACTCAATTGAAATGCCGTAAAATAAGCGTTCAAAGTAGTATTGTTGTCCTGCTATAATAAAACTTGTGAGTCTTTGTGAAGGCTTATCTAGTGGTATCTGGTTGTATGCGCTGTTCATGTCAGCTATAGAAAAAATTGGCCATTTAATACGTGTGAGTATTATTTGGATCGGTTCTATGGGCCCGCTGCATTTTGGTTTCGTTAATCATTCTGTTCAGTTGGTGAGCATCTAAAACGATTTTCAGTTATTCTCCTTTCTTAAGAATAATTACTGGATTAATGAAACTGTTTCTCGCAGCGAGTGAATCTGTGTTCGGGTGCTATGATGTCGAAGTATTTCAAAATATCAAGTAACTGTTGTACTCGGTCTTGTAACTGAAGAGGGATGCGGGTTGCTCTCTGTTTCTTGAATACAGCTGTTGCTTTTGAGGGTAGATTTATTTCTATTTTAAGTTTAACTACATCGAATTTAGACGTAGTGTAACATTGTTTAAATTGTGTGAGAATTTGTAGTAATTTTTCAAACTGTGGTTTTGTTGATTTTGTGTGTCCGGAATTGAAAATTGCGAGAAGTTTTCGATCGAATTCTGTGAATTTTGAGACGTCGAATTGTATATGAAACTTTTTTTTTTGTGATTTATATTCATGTTCTTGTTGTTTATTAAGGATTAAACAATAAAATCTTTTAAGTGTTTTGATGTGCCGTGTGTAAGGTAATTTGAATTATGAGCATCCATGAATTTTGTGAGTGCATCAATGCGATATTTCATTGTTTGCAAAATCATTGAGTGAAAAATCTTATTGTGCATATCAAATTAGTCCATTTTACAAGTGTTAGTGGATGATTTAAGGGTTTTGTATTAATATTTGGATGAATTATTGGCAAGGGTATTCAAGGTTGTTGATAATCATTATAATGAAAAACATATTTTTACTGAGTGGTATAAATGAGAAATCAGATGCATAAAGAATAGTTCCCTTCACATATTTGTTTTTTTCAAAGGGTTGAAAGCATAGTGATTGATAACCAAAAACAGGAAATAACCGTGAAAAGTTTGGGGGGATTTGAAAGAAGAATCATAATTTTTCAGTGATTTCAATTCATGATTATGATAATATCTAGTGTATGAGATGAAGATTTTATCGAATCAATATATTCTTCCAGGAAAGGTGTCCCTAGGTTATTGTATCATTGAATTTGTGTTTGAAGCATGAAAAGTAAGTGAGAAGGAAATTTTTCTGAGAGTTCTTTTTTCTGTTACATATGGATAGAGGATGAGTTTTACTGTGCCATTTGATTGTAATTTAGAATTATTTTCTGCTGAGAGAACAAATTTTGGTGCTTTTAATTGCAATCTGTGGTCCTCTTTGATTTCATTCCTTATTTTATTTTCATTCATTTGATTTAATTCCTTTGATTTCATTCATTTATTTTCATTTAGTACATTTCACATGGCGCCTGAGTCTAGTAGAAAATCAATTTCAAGGTGGGGTGGGGAAACTTTTTTTTTCGAATTTTCCAGTGTTTGTTGTTGCGTATATATAAACCATTTCAAAGAGAGTTGAGTTTTTTTTCTTTCTCTTTTCTTTGTAAGAGTTGAATTGGTGTTCAAGAAGTTTTTCTTCTGAGACATTTTGTGTTTCAGCATTTTCTGTGTTTGAAATCGTGTCCTCTGTTTGTTATTGGTCTAAGAGTGAGTTAACTTAGTTTCTTACATTGCGAAGTCGATTGCGTGAGAATGGTTGTCGTGAACGATTTCCATCGTAAATTACCATTTCCGTAATAAGGATATGAATTTGAATATGATGATTTTTTTTTTACTTCTAGGTCTTGAAATATTTCGATGTTCTTTACTGTTGCTTCTCGAGCGATAAGAAAATGGTAGTGGTTTACCGGTCATAATAATTGAAGTGACTTGTTTGTTTGGAAGGTGTTGGTTACCTTTCATCACTTAACTAAAAAATTGTTTTTGAAAATTGGGTTTTTCAAGTGGTTTTGTTTACATCTTATCAGGACAAGTAGAAATGCTGTGTCCCGATCATGAGCATTTTTTACAAATTTTCAGGAAGAGTGGTTTCCTTTTAAAATTTTGGCCATTTGAATACTTGTGATGTACTACGTTGATCTCTTGTGCAATATCGCGTTCCATCATATGGATATCATCTACTGTAAGATGGTCAATATCTAGAGAAAGGTTGTTAATTGATGAGGAAAGAGTAGATTCTGTGCTAAGTTTATGTCTATCTATGTGTGTACTTGTGATACCTTCTTGATGTATTTTTTCTACTAATTGAATGGAAGGTTTGGTTCCAATGCAGTTGCTTTTTTAGAGCTATTCTGGCTAATTGTGGATCAAGTGTTTTGACAAGTGCGTCATTCATTTGTGCTTTACGCATATCTGGAGCGTTTTTAACATATGCTATTTGATTCATTTGTTCAATTCTAAATGCTATTGTTTTTATCTGTTCAACAGAAATACGTGTTATGCTTTGTAATAATAGTTTCATTTGTGTTTGCGATTGTTGGTTATCGAATAACTTTTTAAATTCATGGCAAAACACTTACCAGTTCTTTTTTATGTCTAGTGGTAAATGTGAGTTCCATTGTTATGCCGGGCCAATTAAGGCTGTTTGTATCATGGCAATTCGTTTCAGTATCCATGCTTCATGATATGGTGAATCAGTCTGTTTTGTTCCTGCCGTGATAGCATTTATGAAATCCTCTGTGGTGTAAGTACGATCAGTACCATCAAATGGTCTTAGAGACAGTTGCATGGGCATTGAGCATCCTAGATAAGGATACATCATTTGTGTGTTTTGGCGAACTATAGGTGACGATGTTTGTGTGGACACCGCCTGTATATAATAAGGAGTTGGGGCATTGGTTGTCTGTTGAATATTGTGTGAATTGATTTGCCGAACTAGATTCCTTAATTGTTGTGGAATAATTTGAATTTTTTGATTACTTGTTTGTGCTGGCTGGGTTGAACTATTTATTATAATAGGTCCAGGGTTAAAGTGTACAGCATTCAGTCTTTGTAGACGTGGTAAAGGTGTGTTTACGTTTGATGAAGTGGATTCAGTTGTATTTAATGGATCTGAATTTTGTGTCTATTCAGTCGAATTAACAAGTTGTCTGTGTTGATTTTTCTGGTAATCGTTTATGTTGATAGTGGCATCATTAGTGACATGATTGTTATCATTAGGTTGGTTAATGCTTTGGCCATTACCTTCAAGGTCAATTAACGTGTTAACTGTATGTGATGAAATGAGTTCTCCATCATCTAACAATGTAGAATTAAAGACTATAGTATCCAAATTTTCTATCGGTAAAGCTTCCGGAGATTTATTTGTGTTCTCTGTGATGTTTGTACATGTAAATGGTTGATTCCCTGCGTTATAGTTTTTTTTTCAATGGTGTTATTGTTAATGGTTAGTTTTCGTATAACTTCCGGCGGTACTTCTGTGATATTTACAAAACTTTGTGGAAACCAGTTGGGATCATAAATATAATGTAGGGTTTCGGGTAGTTTACATATTAACTCTGGTTTCGTCTCAGCTATTAGTTTTGTAGGCGGAAAAATGTGTCTTACAAGGTTTTTCCAAAATGTGTGTATGTACCAAGATTGAAGTCCTAGAGAAGCGAGAATTGCTTCTTCATTTAAGTCTGCGTCTTTTACAGAGCTTATGTATGTTTTAACAATGTGAGTGAAACCTTCTTCTTCTTGTCGAGCGATTTTGTGTACGCTCTCTTTTTGTGATTGTAGAGCGGCAGTATTAAGTGTAGAAGCGATACGTTTAACAAATTCGAAAGAAGATTTTCGAAATACACCCATTTTGTCCAAGGGTTGTATTTCTGACCATACTCGATTAAGGAATTCAAATAGTTTATCTGATAGTGCGTTAAATAACGTTTCATATATAAGAGAAGTATATGTGTTTGTGTGAAGATCACAAACAAAAGGAATCGAGGCCTTTGTGAGTTTAGCCCCATAAATTTCAATTAATTATGAGAGAAAAGCAGTTCGTGAAACTTGTGAGGTTTTCTCTGGTTAGGAAAGGAGAGGTTGTCGCTCTACTGCAAAGTAGTGATATTTGATTTGGTTTGCTTTGTTTAAAAGTAGAATTATTTCATCTTGGTACTGATAGTGTTTAACTTCAAAGGGTAAGAGGTCACATAGAAAACGTTCGTTCTGTTGTGTGAGATCAGCTAGTTGCAGTTCAGCAGAGTGATTAGAGGAAGTTTGACCAATGTGATGGTTCATTTTCTCACCTTGTATTTTGTGTTTTTGTTGGGGTTGCGTTCTTTTTTTTCTAAGTTTCAAGTGGAGAAAAATTAAAAGCTTATATAAACTAACTCTAAGATTCTTTCTAAAAGAAGAGAATAGTGTGTTTTGTGTGAGTTCTTTGCACAGTTAGAGTTTGTTAACTCACTGGTCGAACCAGTTGAGGCAAACCCAAGGTGCGCTCTTTTTACAGCCTTAAAGTATAAAGAGCTAGGGGTACTTATTTCTGCGCGCGAAGTAGGCTCACCTATATCTCTCAGACTAACCGCCTCGGTAAAACACTGAAGATATACTTCAATTATAACAATGTATAAAACAGTTAACACCGGAATCAGAGGTCTACACATCGTTAGTTGAGTTCTCTCTGTATAAAAGAGAAAAGTGTCCGCTCAGTCTCTGATTGGATGGAGGTGTAAATCCAGTATTTCTACTGCTACAATGCTCTAAAGGTTGAAACCTTGGCCAAGGTTCTACCATCTGGTAATCACTTGACTTTTGGTCTATGTTTATCAACCTAAAATATTTACATAAACATGCTTACCATTCCAATAAAATCTTCGTCTATATAACTTCTCATCCTTGTTTTTAAACAGCTTGTTACTCTGGCTGTTTCTTCAAAATCCAGAGTTTGTTTTAAATTATATGCTACTATATTCAAACAACAAATTCAACCGTAAATTAAATATGTATCTCCGTCTACAGCAATAAATGTGTTTTCTCTAGACCCGGGCCGAGGTGTCAACGCTAAAAAACCGAAAATGATGTAAGATTGGCGTTGAATGCGTTGAAGTTATGTAAGATCTACGCTTGAGCGTAGATCTTTTATAAAATCAACGCATTCAACGCCAATCTTACATAATTTTGCGTTAAATTCTGGCGTAGACCTTACATATTTAGCGTTGAATTTTAGCGTAGCTCTTACATATTTAGCGTTGAAATTAGCATAGATCCTACATAAATTCAACGCATTCAACGCCAATCTTACATATTTTGCGTTGAAATTTGGCGTAGATCTTACATATTTAGAGTCGAAGTTTAGCGTAGATCTCACATATTTAGCGTTGAATTTAGCGTTGATCTTACATAATTTCAAAGCATTCAACACCAATTGTACAAAATTTTGCGTTGAATCTGGCGTAGATCTTACATATTTAGCGTTTAATTTTAGCGTAGATCTTACATATTTAGCGTTGAATTTAGCGTAGATATTACATAAATTCAACGCACTCAACGCCAATCTTACATATTTTGCGTTAAAATTTGGCGTAGATCTTACATATTTAGTGTTGAATTTTAGCGTAGATCTTACAAAATTAGCATTGAATTTAGCATAGATCCTACAAAAAATCAACACATTCAACGCCAAACTTACATAATTTCGCGTTGATTTTTGGTGTAGATCTTACATATTTAGCTTTGAATTTTAGCGTAGATCTTACATATTTAGCGTCGAATTTAGCGTAGATCTTACATAAATTCAACGCATTCAACGCCAATCTTACATATATCCAATTACTTTTTCGAAAAATCAATTTTTTTCACTTTTTCGACCCCTACGCTGCAAAGGTGAGAATCGTGAAGTCAGAGAAAAATCATTTTTTGTGCTCTTTTAAAGTGCAAAATCCAATTGAGACCATTTTACGATTTCAAATTTTTCAAGTTTTTTTTTCAAAAAGTTAGTTTTTTAACTGTTTTGACCCTATACTGCACAGGTAAGAAAAATCACTTTTTAGTGCTCTTTTATAGTGCAAAATCCGTTTCAGACCAGTTTACGATTTCAAAACTTTTTCAAGTTTTTTTTCGAAAAATTAATTTTTTCACTATTTCGAACCCTAATCTCCAAAGGTGAGTAACAAGAAGTCAGAATAAATCTTTTTTAGTGCTCTTTTATAGTGCAAAATCCAATTCAGACCATTTGAAGATTTCAAATTTTTCAAGTTTATTTTTCGAAAAATTAATTTTTTTTACTGTTTCGACCCCTATACTGTACAACTGAGAAAAATGAAGTCAGCAAAATATAACCATTTGCTCTCTTACGGTGCAAAAACCATTTCAGACCATTAGGATTTCAAATTTTTTTCAAAATTTAAAAAAAAAATTAATTTTTCCCAGTATTTCTCACATGATAAATGCGTTGAATACGTAGAAATTATGTAAGATCTCGGCTAAATTCAACGAAAAATATGTAAGATCTAGGCTAAATTCAACGAAATATATGCAAGTTCTAAGCTAAATTCAATGCAAAATATGCAAGGTCTAAGCTATAGGCAACGCAAAACATGTAAGCTCTACGCTAAATTCAACGCAAAATATTTAAGGTCTACGCTTGATAAGGATTGCGGCTCTTAAGGAAACCAAGGTACGGTGGCGCAATGGTAGAAGAGGCGACAAGTAAACAGGAGGTCAGTGGTTCGAGTCCGATACCCAGAGTTCTATGCGTTGATTTTTTGTAAGATCAACGCTTAATTCAAAGCAAAAACATGTATGATCTACGCTAAATTCAACGCTAAATATGTAAGATCAGCGGCAACTAGCATTGACAAGTTGGAAAGTTCACCGCCATTTCTTATATAATTTTGCGCTGAATGCGTTGAATTTTTGTCTTTAAATTCAACGCATTCAACGCAAAATTATGTAAAAACATTGCGGTGAATTTTCCGACTTGTCAACGCTAGTTGCCGCTGATCTTACATAATTTTGGCCAAATTCCTCGGCCGGGGATTCATAATTTTACACCATATTATAATCCAGAACATATCTAATGAAAATTTTCTCAGTCAAATTCTGAATACGCTGCCATTATAAGTTGTAATATAAATTGTTTTTAATTTGGATCAGGACATTTTTTCTATTGGTCAAGCTCTTTGACACATTGGAGTTAGATAAAATTTTTCATGTCTAGCTATTGTAAATTATCGAGCAAATTTTGTTATCAAATTTTATCCTCCAAATCAGCATAAACAAATACTCAGCCATCAATTTCAGGTATATTATTAATGTAATTTCCTTAATATCCCCAAAGATATAACATAGATATTTGTTCGCATCTTCATGAAATGCAATCATATTCTATATATCCTAAATCTCTAAGCACTGTTTTAATTAACTCTTCCCTTAAATTAGAAGTCCGTTTTTTCCTGTCAAAATGGAAATTAAACTAAATACATCTTTTGGTTTTAGAACAAAATTTACAAAAAAAAATGAAAAACAAATAATTCATCAACAACAAATTCTGTTAATACCTATATTAGTATTAGTCTCAATAGAGAAGAAAAATAATTGAATATGCATCATTCATAATTTTAAATTGAGCTTGATGATTCAGATCTTGCTGGTGGTTTTGATGCAAACATAGGCTTGTAAACTGTTGCTTATTTGCATTTTTCTCTCTGCTCAAAAATGAGAAATTTGATTTAATAATTATTATCATCCAAATCATACAAGGTCAAATTTGATACTGATGGTGAATACGAATCTAGATTATTAAAGATCGATTTGAACGAGGTAATCAACTTGAATTTTATCTTGCGCAACTGAACGTGGTCATATTTAAACGGTGATTGATATGAGTGACTTATTTGGTTTCGTTAATGATTTAGAAAAGGTCATATATGATACTGGATGAAAACTAAAATCAGAAAGAAAACAATAAAGAGAGAGCTTCATTTAGATCTAATATCACTCTTGACGGTGTTGCAATTGATGGTAATCTGGAAAAAAGAATTCTATCTTGGTTTGTATCTTCAATTGATCCTAGTAACTATAATCAAATAATAGTGCAAAATGATTTAAACAAGCAAGGTCACACTTACTTCAAAAATTATGAACGCAAAATATTTATGAGAACAAAAGGAACACCAGAGTATATTATAGTTGCAATTGGAAAACGTATAAATAATGAACAAAGTAGAGATCCGAGTATATTCAATGTCACAAAAATGTTTTGTAAGATTGGGAGAGTTTTTTATTCTAGAGAAAAAAATGAACTTTGTGGAACCAACGACCAAAATAAATCATTCACTTTTTTATGATTTTCAATAAATTTCATTAGCGTAATCAACTTTAAATTCTACATCAATCGTAGAGCAATTAAAAGTATCAAAGAACATCTTTGATACTTGACATAGGGTTCGTAGCTTGGTGAATGAGTGATCATTTCCAAGGTTATTGGTCAAATCGGTGAAACAAAATTGTCACCGCAAAGTTCACCGCAATCGTGCAAAATTTCACCGCTAAGAGATGCGAGTTTTTTGTGGCGAAAAACAATATTTCATCGCTATTAACCGCTTAAATTAACTCATTACTTGGTTAAATGTTGATCTGGAATATCGATGTATTTCTTGAGTTTTTTTGTGCAACAATAAGAATAAAAAAGTCTTACCATGAGGCCCTCTGAAGCAAACTTACGCCATAAAACGTGATCAAACATGTGAGCATCCTGAATGAAATAGCCGTACTGTTTTGACGATGGATCCATAGCAATTGGACACAAATAATAAACACCAACTATGTAAACCAGCCCACGCTGAATTTTTTGTCTAGCTTTTTAAAATTTTTTTAAAGCTTGTTTTTCACAAAACTAAATTTAAAAAGAATAAGTTCGAAGAAATTAAAAATGGGAGGATAATTAAAACAATTTTTAACTTCAAACAGTTTTCAATATCAAAATTAGTTTCTAATACAAGAAGGACAGAAAAAGTTTTTTTACATTTTGTACCAATTATTTAGGTTTCCTTTATGAATTCCAATCTCATCTCGCTTCATAAAATCTCGCGACTAAAATGTTGATTGCGAGGCATTTTCAAAAATGACGATAGTGAAGACATTTGTATCACCATATGAACTAGATCTACGAAAAAGGAAATCATCGATAAAAAATTGAAGGACGTGCCTTATTAGGATCAGCAAAATGTTCGAACATGGCATACACGTGGTTACAGCATATTTCGACTAGTACTGAAAATATCTCAAAAAATTGACGATGTCTCTTCAAGTTACCTGAATCAATTGAAAAAATATGCGATAGGTGCGATTAATTATTTCAAAAAGTGCTTGTTTAATCTGTGAGTTCAAATAATAAAAAGTTTCTTCAAATTTTTGAGAAAATATTTCAAGATAAAAAGCGCCTTATCGGTTATCCCAAGGTGCCGCACCTAGTCAAAGTTCTTTCTATCTGCTTCAATGAATTTTTCTAAAAGCGCAAACGATTTTGAAATTGCCTTCGGCTGCAGCTTCATCTCTTACTTGAACCCTTAAACTCAAATGGAAAAAAGTTATTTTGCAGGAAAAAAGAAACTTTTTGAGCAACTGAAGACGTTCCACATATTGATGATTTCTCCGTTACTAAAGTTTTTTTTTGTTTTTCAGAGATAAAGTTGCTCTGAGAGTCGTTATATTCTAAGAAATTTATGTCAAGTTTTTTTTTCAGGCGGGTTTTTAATCATGAAAACCCGAGGAAAATCTAGGATTTTCTGATCCGTTATTGAGGAAACGCAGTCAATTTTGTTTTTCCTGCGTTGTTAAGGCGGCTTCTTACTCGGAATGGTTTTTAACGATGTGTTATGATCATTCATTGTGAATAGAGTTTCGTATAATTAAAAATGCCGATTAGGGTTAAAGTTTTCCGCTTAAAATCTTATAATCGAAGAAACTTTCTTGAACTTAGGGTATTTTTGTCTTCTACTTGCAGTTTTCATCAAAATAGAACAACATATCCTTAAAAATTCAAGTATATTCAGGCTCACATCAATTCCTTTTGAAAATATGGGGAAAATTTAGAAAAAAATGAACAATCACTCCTAACAGGAATAGGACTGCCTGGTTTCAACCCTATAATCTTTGGGTGGTTGAAAAAAGGGTTGCAATATTGAGCCAAAGTCAACTCATAAACTGTTCTTTTTGGAATTCGACAAACTCTGAATCCACATCAATATTCTTTCAGACTTCGGACTTTCTTGAAATATATATATATATATATATATATATATAAATATATATATATATATATATATATATATATATATATATTTATATATATATATATATATATATATATATATATATATATATATATATATATGAATATATAAATATATATAATTATATAATTGTATTTATAATTAAATATATATATATATATATATATATATATATATATATATTGAACTTTTCAAAATTATCAGCGAATGTATAAAAAAATTAAAATCATTTTAGAATTTTGTAACATTTGTTTTTGAGTGACAACTCATCACATGAAGTAAATAATTTATGTTTGTTTAATGGCATATTGATTGTTATAATAACGATTAGACAGATAAAACGTTGTAAGAACTTGTCGAAAGGTTTTCAAAAATACCTGCAAGAAATGGTGTGAAAACTATCACAAATAGCCGTAAAAATCGACAAGTTCTCGAAGCGACGTGGAACTTGAAAAGTCTTTATTATTTATTTGAGCTCACTCTGAACGATTCCATACCAGTGATGTTAGCGTTTTTTTTTATTATAGGCTTGCGGATAATTTCATTTCTTTTGTGTCCCCGTATCAACTTTCTTCCCGGAACGCTAAAAATAGTCGGTCGGACCCGAACAATTAATAATTTTAAACGATACTCAATTCTCCCAGGTTAACAAACTTTTAAGAGGGCACCTTTTAGGCAAAAGTCTGAATTGTTAGAGTTGAGATTTTTTAATCATGAATACCCGAGAAAAATCTGGGATTTTCGATCCATTATTGAGGAAACGAAGTCAATTTCCTTTTTCCTGCGTCAGTAAGGCATCATCTTACTCGG
>NC_134481.1:3820784-3914838 GCF_964194025.1 Convolutriloba macropyga
TCACTAATTTGAGTTTTCGCAATGTTTGTAATTTGTTGTTCGTAAATTTTTGAGCTTTTCTACATCTTTAGTCCGTTCCTATGGCTTAGTCTATCCAAGGACAGGACCTATTGGTTTCATTCTGACTTTTTAACAAAACTATCAAGCTATATTTTGTTAAAAGCTATTGATTTTTACTGATTTTGAATGCTTTTTGTTTATTTTGAATGCTTTTTGTTTGAAATTATTTGTTGATTGATTTTTTTATTTCGCCTCAATATTTCTTCTCTTTGTTGCCTTGTTGCCTAGTCTCATTAAGATAAATCCAAAGTGCCGTTTGAGTTAGGACAAAGTAAATCTGTGTCGTTAGGGTTTTGTCTGATTGTAATTTTACGTTGTTACTAGGTGCTTTTTAGATATTTGGTTTTGTTTTTTCTGGTTGTTTTTTTCTCGTAGTCTTTTTAATGGCAGATCTCGTTGTAAAGAAGCATGGCATTATTTATTTCAATTACTAGTTTTGTTGTGTAGCAATTTTTTTATTTTCAAAAATCTATTTTTGATTATCTCTTTGTCAAAAAATTTGGTCAAAAGACAGTTAGGTCAAAAATGTAGATGAGCGTGGGTCGGAACATCATGTATATTTAATTTCAGACCTCACGTCGTTATTTTTTGTGTTATGTTTGTGTTCACCTGATTTTTCGTTGTTTTAAGATTGATCGTTTTCTATTATTGTTCGCCTTCAGCTCTTTCAACCTGAAATATCTGGCTCAAATGATTAAATTTCTGTTAATTGTGAAAAAGTAATTATTAAGCACAAGAAAACATTTCTGATCAAAGATAATTAAGGACAGATGTGAACAAAACGGCGTTAAAAAACAGAAGAACAAACTGATGAAAAAGAAGACAATAGAAGAGTATATTGCTTCTTGATCAGTAAATGGTTTTGAATTTGTCAAAATCAGAACTGAGCCCAAAAAAACAAGACGTTCGGAAAATACACAAACCGCAATTCTTATGTGAAGAACGGAAACATACGCAAGATGAATCATCGCTCTTAAAGGAATTTTGCGGCCGCTAACTGTGTCGTGCTGGTACAAAATAAATATAGGAGAATTCAACTTTGCGATCTAAGGTGGATAATGGCGTGTTTGGATAACATGTTCCTATCTTCCCCATTCCCCCCGAATTCAACCATTTAGCCACACAGTTATTGAAACCACTTCAAAAGCTTAAACTAAATAATACCAAAGCCAACACCATCCACTCGCCAGTCTTTATTTTGAAAGAATGCGCAGTTTACCTTCAGGGCAGATCACAACTGGAACAGAGTAAACTCAGGGGAAAACTCTCAGAGCTGGATCAGAGTCTGATCAGGTCACCTTTTACGCTTAACAGAGTAGTTCCAGAGTAGAAATATGCGGTTACCCTTGGCCGTAGAGATCCCAGATTAGCTCTATTCTGGCCTATCCTTGACGGAGCTGGTTATCTAAGATACCATACTCACCATAAATGATTTTGATATGGTATCTAAGATGGGTTTATGGTGGTCAGCGCGGGTTGTCTTCGCTGAAAATGTGTGAACAGATTTTAGAAAAAGACAGCAGTCCAATAGATTTCAAATTCTTTGAATTGCAAAAAAAATTAGAGCACCTAAATAATAGCCGTTGAGAGGCTGACAAAGTCAAATCAGCATCTAAACTGACAACTTTTAAGCTTAATAGTAATGCAGGCTAGCAACCGATTCAATTAACTTTGATAATCTAATGCACCAAGACCTATTAACCGGGCTTTATAGGTGGGCTTTTATTGATCCTGCTCTTTAGAAAATGACCGTATCAATATAATGATGATAATAGACTCCAGAGTACACCTACTCTGTGATCAACTCTGTCAAGACAGACTCCAGAGTAGACGTACTGTGTGATCAACTCTGTCAAGACAAGACCCAGAATTTAGAGGTCTCCTACTCTGAGGGCGCTCTGTTCCAGTTCTGATAGCTCAAATAACGCTGGAATTACCCTGCTCTATCTCTGATCTGCTCAGGGAGTATCGGTACGAAAAATTCGTACTACATTAGATGGATATTTTTTCTCGGTGAATTTTTGTCAAATGGAGTCTTATTGACACGAAATTTGTCGTTTGTATTTTGGATTGAATTTATGATTTTTTGTTTTTGTTTTACGTTTAGATTGACAGAGCACATATTCCCAAAAAGAAAAACAGTAAAACCAAAACAACTTCTGTCCCCCGTTCTCTGCAAATGGGCCTCAGTTGCGTTTTTGGGTATATTTGCCATAATTCTATTGATAGTTCTACCCGCAGCTTGTGTGCACTACGGTCGATTGGGTCAAGCCGAGTGTCCATTAGAACCCAATGTCCCGATTTGGCTCATAGTTTTGGGCATCACGACAATTGTTTCCACACTTATTTGTGTCGCGTTGCTTATCACTGGTTTGTGTATCGGTTGTCGCATTTACAGACGAAACGAGAAGAAACGAGCAATGGGCAAAAACAGTGAAAAGTTAGACGACCCGAGAACGGTTTTAGACGGGTTTTTAATCGTCCTTGTGCTCGTTATACTACTTTATTTACTATTTGTAGTCGGCTGGATCGGAATCGGAAATATATGGGTGTTCAGTATTTTCATCGAATTCTTTTTTGGCGAGGGACCAACGTGTACAACATCAACGTATCTATTTGCCTTTTTTTTATTAATAGCTCTGGATGGGTTCATTTTTCTGGCAGTTTTTTTCACGCTGCTGGGTTTTATTGTGATTACTTACTTTATTACCAAGTATTATTGGGAAAATTTTGCGGAACAAGACACGGCTCCCACTCAAAACAGGAAAACTTTCTTGGGAACGCCACCTGAACAATAAAGTTTTCACTCAATATTGTATTTTGTATCAAATTGGCATTTAATAATTGTTTAATCTCTCACAATTTGTTTTCTACAATATATTTTTGATTCGTACTTTAGCTTATTAACATAAAACTGCCCAGCTTTTTGAGTAAAAGGTTATTCTTCTTAGAATTTACCACTAGTATAATAGTAGCGCTAATTCTTTGTACTAGTAAACCTTTTGTTATACTTTCGGTTCACCCATTATGAAGTTCTCTGTATCTTTTCCGTCTGTGCCCCCCCCCCCTCCCCATGACGTTATGTGCCCCCCAGTTACAGAGCACGTGTCGTTACATAGTAAATCATGGAACTATTCTGTTTGCCCCCCCCCCTCCTCCCAGTGTTTTTTACGACCCCCAGTTACAAATTATATGTTGTTATATAGCACCCTACCATGTAAGAAAATAACACGCGCTCCTTGGGGCGAAAAAATATAAGCTCACTAAGATGGGGGGGGACAGAATAGATCCTAAATCATTTTGTAAAAATATGGCACGTGCATCTGGGGGTGCAAATAAAATGCGCCCACTGAGCTGGGGGGGGGGGGGGCACAAACGTAAAAGATCCAGTTTTCTTAACAGTTCATGTGTGAGTTTTGTATAAACATTTCTAAGTGATATCACAACTGGCATCTTTTCCGTTTCTGTCCCCTTTGCAGTACGTTATGCTTGCCTCAGTCACATAGCACGTGTCAGTACATACTAATCAATTGCTCTTGAACTTCATAGCAATTATTGTAAACGTGTGTGTCTTTTTTAATGCAAAACTCTCGATGGACAATTTTGAATTTTCGAGTGACTTTTACGCCCTTGACTTTTTGCGTTTCGCGTGATCTTAAATTCTCTCTCAATCATTTTCAAGCAGCTGAACTCAATTGGCGGCAATTTAATACTAAATGTCAAAAGAAAAGTGCGCACAAACGGGTGTCATTTTTTACTTTGAATGTTAATAGTGGTTTATGTTAACCTATAATGTGTTTATTTGAAGCCCTTTATTGAATTTCTTAGTCCCAATTAGACTCCCCCTCTCTCCCTCCTCTACCCACCCCGACTGAAGCAGGCGGCAATTGATTAGAGCTCCCACTAGTCGTTCGAGAGCAATTCTTCCGACGTTCATCGGTTATTTTTCATTATTCTAAATATGGCACTTGTATTTAAATAGTTTTTTTGCAAAAGTTGGTTAACTTGTAACCAACTGTTTTGCGGAAGTTGGTTAAAAATTTTTTGCAAAAACTGGTTAACTTGTAAGAACTTGCAAGGCGAATTGCTAACTTGAAATTTTCTTGCAAGTTCGTTGCGGTCGAGCACAATTCTTATTGGGTAGTTCAATTTAACATTCAGTCATTTACCGTAGAAAGCGCGTGGGAGTTAGTTGCTCTGTTTGGATAACATAATACAATTCGACCTTAATAGACAAAATGGTTTTTTAATTTTATCAATTCAAGAGAGTTCCTTTTGCATTTCCATTTAAAAAACTGTAGATCTCAATTAGCTTCCTCACGATTGGTTTTTAAAATTGTTCCCAAATTACTGACATTGATTGAATTTTCAAATTCATATGTGAGTATTAATTTTATCAATTTTATCAATTTTATCAATTCAAGAGAGTTCCTTTTGCATTTCCATTTAAAAAACTGTAGATCTCAATTAGCTTCCTCACGATTGGTTTTTAAAATTGTTCCCAAATTACTGACATTGATTGAATTTTCAAATTCATATGTGAGTATTTTCGCAAAATGATTAAGTGACCCTTCATTATTATACCCTTTTTTATAATTTAATTCGCACTTTTCCAGATTTTACTTTTTGGAAGTATCCGTTTACATTCATGTCTTGCAACGTTTTATTTACGGTTTATCTATGTGTGAGTGTATGTGTGTGTGCGCGCGGGTGTGTGTGTGTGTAGTGTGTGTGCTAATGGTTAACTTAGAAGTAACTTGTAAGTCGAATGGTTAAATTGTAAGAGCCTTGTAAGTCGAATGGTTAATTCGTAAGAAATTGTAAGTCGAATGGTTAACTTGTAAGAACTTGCAAGTTTTTGGAAGACAAACTTGCACGGCGATGCGTCGCCTTGTAAGTTTCTGGCTGAAATTTGCAAGTTCTTACAAGATAACCATTCGGCCTCGACCCGGGTAAGCAAGATGAGGATCTTTTCAACAATTGCCCCCCCCTGCAGATGGATGGGGCTATATTCTTGAATAGAATTTAAGCGAGCGAATTATTAACCAATCAGAGACGACTAACAACATTTCGTGTATGCTCATACTGTGTTAAACCGAATAGAAAAAAATGCGCCATGCTAGGACAATTAGCCGAATTGGAATGCAAAGCGAAAAGAATTTCGACTGGCGGGTCGGCTGGCCGCGATAACCAACCCGCGATTTCTGGATTACATCCCACAGCGCGTGAGAGGCCTGGCCGTGAACAGCGGTCCGCAATTGCGCTTAAATTGATATTCGGCTATCTAAACTGTAGGTCAGGTAATATTGTGGTAAAGTATAGCACAAAAGGGATGGCGATTATCTACTAGGTACCAAAGGGGGGGGGGGGTGTGAAATTGTTGAAAACATCCCTGAATGAGGTTCACAGATAAAAAATATATCAGGTTTGTATGTTTTTTTCAGGTATCATAAAAGACCGTATTTGATTTCCTCTGGTAAACATAGTAATCATCCGATGTTATTTCAGAGAAATAATTGTAAACTCTTTTATTTCCGTAAGAATTAAAAACATTATTAGTTAAAAACTCAGTATTGACGAAATGTGCCTTTGTTGAACATGAGGTAGTGAAATATATCTTCGAATACTAAGTCGTCGGAACGATTTACTGCCCTGAGACGAGGGTCGCCAGAAATTGTTTCCTGACTTATTTAGCGAATCATTGGTTGAAATTGTAGACGTTCTTTTTTAAACTTCAAAGGGAGTCAAAATTGACGGTGTAAAAAATGTTTCCATTAAATAAATGTTTTCTGTTTAATAGCCGCACAGCGATAGCTGGGGCTATTATTGGTCCTCTCTTGGTTTTTTACAATTAAAAGAATATGAATTGTATTGGGGCGCTAACTTTTTTAAAGATCTGTTGACACATTTTCATTTTTTTTGAAGTCAAATTGGAGTTGTGATTTTGGTCACGCAGAAACAGGAAATGGAGCGAAAAAGCGAGTGGTTCTGCGGCGTGAAATTAATTTCGCTCTAATTTTAAAGTAGAGTGAGAAAGCGGTGTTTGAACAAAAGTTCGCTTTCTCCCTAGTGGTTTTCTGTTCACATGCGGCAATTTCTCATTGGTTTTTACAGTTTCTTTTTCAATTATTGGATCGGATGTTTCTCTAAATGATTTTCCGAATTCACTCATAGTCCGTTCTGGCTCTAGTTTTTAATTTACTCAATGAAAGATCGTTGAATTGTACGTCAGGACTTGTCCTGCTGAGTTTTTTAATCTTTAAGGGGATAATTTTTACTTATGGTAGAAAATTTAAAATTTTTTGAAGCGCAGCCTGGTATTTTAAAAGATTTGCGCAAAAAACTTAGTTTTAGAAGTGAACCTAATTGAGTATTTTGGGGATCAAATCAATGTGAAAAGAACTCCGAAGTAAAGATGGTGTGGTATAATAGTACCTTCATCCTAAAAGTTTTAGTTTGAGTTGCTAAATTAAGATAATCCATTATCATTTATCTAGTTCATTTTCGCTCTTTAAAATTTGTTCAATTTGTAAAGTTAGATTTCTGAAGATCAAATCTCAAGATTTCACGTCGTTAAAATTTGTTTACAATTTGTTGCATGATTGAATGTCTGATCATAAATCTTGTAAAGATTTGCCGCTTTAAATTGTCTGATGATATGAATAAGTTATTGTTCAACCATTTTTATTCTTTCAATTTCATTCTTCTGAAATTCATAATTCAAATCAGTCAACTAAATTCTTTTCTCGAAATCGTTCCGCCAAAGTCTAATCTATACGATTCAAAAGTAAACTGTATTTCGTTAAGCGAAACACTAGTACAAAATAGAAGTGAGATTTCGCTCCGCCAAATCAGGTTTTATTTTGTAACTCAAATAAATAAATTCCACTCGACAAAATTCAGCATTGATTCGCTCCGCGAATTAATAGTTAAACACTCGCTTGCAATTCAATCGAATTGGCGTCGCCGATCAACAAACCCTACATTTTCTCATTTTGTACGACATGGCGCAGTCAGCTCGCGAATCCCGAAAAACACCTCTATCGATAGAGCCATTTTGGGAACGGCCGACTTCAGACCCACCGATCAGATGGGAGAAATGGAGAATACAAGTGAAATTAGCGATTCTCGCTCGGGAAAACATCACAATTGATACATTGTTGCAACCTAAACCGACAGAAGTTCGTTTGCCGGCAGAACCGAAATATGAGGCACCAATCGAAGATGCGACAGAGGAAACAGAAAGAGACAGACGAATTCGAAATAATCAATTGAAATTGCAGTGGGAGCTCAAATGTCAGAAACTAATTGAGGCAGGAATACTTTGTGGAGAACGACCATGGAACTTGTGCGACCAAAAATGCGTCTCTCTGTTATACTTGAGTATAGGCACGGAAGGACGACGTCTGTTAACACAAAAATTCCCACATGACAATATCTATGATTTGTCAACCCTCAAACTGTGGGAAATGATGGAGATCGCCTTCATTCGCCCCAGAAACATTACATTCGATAGATACGTCTTCTTCTCCAGAAAACAAAAGAAGGGCGAGTCAGTTGAGCAATTTTACAGTGTTCTTAAGGAGCTTGCAGAAAACTGCGATTTTGAAAACCGTGAGGAAGCCATAATAAGGGATATCTTCATTACAAACATGTTAGACGACGACATCCAACGAGAGCTACTTCGAGATACGGTAGAACCAGAAAGGGCTCTCAGTATTGCAGTGAACATGGAAATGGGCAACCAAAATCAACAACGGATTTCATCCAACAATGGAGGAAACGGCAACGCAGTAAACGTGATACAACAGAATAGTCGACTTCGCGGCGCGGGTGTGCGTGGTAATCAATCGACGAGGATAACAACGAATCGCACCTCCATTGGACAATGCCGTGGCTGTGGTCAAAGTTGGACACCTACACATCGTCAGGTTTGCCCCGCCATGGGTAAGAAATGTAATTATTGTGGTTTGCAAAATCATTTTGCAAAAGTATGTCGTCGACGACTTAATAACTCAAGAACTAATCAACAAAATAATCGTATTAATACAGTAGAAAATGTAGACACTTCAAATCAAAACTCAAGTCAAGAAAACCAAAATGTTAACTACATAAACTATAATGCGGAAACCCACTCAGACTACGATTCCTCTGACGATAACTATGTCGCTACTATCGAAAACGTCGATTCACTGAATACAACTTTGCAAAATTTATCAATTATTATTGGTAACACAAATTGTGACTTACTACTTGATTCCGGTAGTGGCTGTACCATAATAAACATGTCATTAGCAAGAGAAATAATGTTCAACTGTATCCAATCCCAATGGTCAGAGAAAAAGCCGCAAGAATTGAAGTCTTTTTCGAATGATATAGTTCAACCACTTGGAACATTGAAAACTCCTGTAAAATGCAACGACTGGTATATCTCGAAAGCAAGAATTACAGTAGTACCTGACGGATTTAGACCAATATTAGGAAGAGACCTTTTTGACCAATTAGGTATTACAATCACTCAAAAACCTTGTCCAAAAATCGAAGTTAACAACGTGGATCAAACGTGTGTAATAAAAAAATCACTAGCAAAAGAGTTTCCTGAACTAATATCACGAATTGGCAAATCAAAAAATCATACAGTAAACTCCAAATTTCACAGAAACTATCGAGTTGTACATCAAAAAGGTAGAAAAGTACCAATACACCTCCAACCAAAAGTAAAAATTGAGTTAGAAAAACTGCTTAATGAAGGACACATCGAAAAACTAAACAATTGCTCAGATCAATTTTTCATATCCCCAATAGTCATCACTGTGAAAAAGGATCAGTCAATAAAAATAGCACTGGATTCAAAAATTCGCAACAAAGCGATTCACAAAAACAAGTACCAAATGCCGAACATTGACTCACTAATTCAAACTATTTCGCAAACTCTATCATCGGCGCCGCAAGAGACCGCATATTTTACAACGCTTGATCTGCAGTACGCGTACAGCCAACTCAATTTACACAACGACACGGCCCGCCATTGTAACTTTAATATTGTTAGTGGAGATATGACAGGAACATATCGATTTAAAACGGGATTCTATGGTTTAACAGAAATGCCAGCAGAATTTCAAAAAGCTATTGACTGTACTCTTGCGGGTTTAGAAAATACATTCTGTTTTTTGGACGACATATTAATAGTAAGCAGAGGAAGAATCGAAAAACACTTGGATTTGGTACGAAAATGCTTAATAAGACTCGACCAAGAGAATCTGCGAATTAATTTGGCAAAATGTCATTTTGCTAAAGACAAAATTGAATGGCTCGGTCACAATATTACACAGTCAGGTGTAACACCTCTCTCGAGCAAAACAGACGCAATTGAAAAATTAGCAGCACCAACTAACCTCAAAAAACTTAGATCATTTATGGGATCAGTTCATCACTTAGGAAAATTCATTCCGAACCTGTCTCAACTATGTTACCCTCTTAGACCTTTGTTAAAGAAAAACACTAAGTTCATTTGGACGGACGAGCATGAAAAACACTTTTGCTTAATTAAAGAGAAAATTGCGGAAACAACGGAAAATAAACATTTCAATCCAGAGTTAGAAACACGCATTAAATGCGATGCTTCACGTAAAGGATTAGGATGCGCATTGGAGCAACGAACGCCCAATGGTTGGCACACTGTAGCATTCGCATCGCGATTTCTTAATTCAGTAGAAGATAGATACAGTGTTAACGAACTCGAACTCCTAGGGGTGGTGTGGTCTATCGAACATTTTAAATACTATCTCTACGGAAAACCATTCACCGTCATCACTGATCATAGAGCCCTCTTATCTATTATGCGAGAAAATAGATCTAATAAGTCATACAATAGCAGATTAACACGTTGGGTGGACCGATTATTGCCATTCGATTTTTCAATTGACCATCTTCCTGGCTCTAAAATGGGCTTAGTGGATTACATTTCTCGCGACCCACATCAACAAGCCGCTAATATATCTACATACGATGAACAATTCATAGTAGCAAAATTGGATGTAATTAAGCGCGGCGCGAAACGCTTTCTATTAAATGCTGAAAATTACGTTGATTTCGCAGCGCGAAATCCACCCACAAAATGCAACGAGCATAATCTAAATTCCATTAACAAATTTGGAAGTGAATTGGCACCGCGAAATCCAGAACATTCTAATATTACGCTAACTGACAATTCAATTAGCGAATTAAGCCCAATTAATGCAAATACCAAACCCAAAATTGAAATAGCCAACATTCCAAACTCGCTTTCTGCCAACAATCGCTCAGCTAATCAGTCGCATAGTAACTTAAACAATTTCCAGCGAATAGCCCAAAAATTTAGACAAGTTTACATGATGTCCCAGCCGAATTCCGACGACGAAACCCTCATGTCTGTTAAGCAATCCACTCCATCAAGAGTTCGCTTCGCGGATGCAGGGCCCTCAATTGCATCAACCGCTCCAATTGTCCCAGCCGCACCCAGTACCCCAACAACACCGACAACAGACACAACAGGCACTTCCACTTCAGGCGACGAATTATATCTAGACTCGTTTAATTTTGCGTTATCGAAAATATTTTCCAGCTCTCTAATGGCGAGTCTAACGACAAAAGACGCAATACTTAAAGAAATTCGTGACTGTATCCTCACAGGTAACGAGGACCGATGTAAGCAGATCTCGCCGTATATACACAGTTACTGGAAAGATCTTCATGTGAAGAGTGGGTGTGTATGTATTGACGACAGAAAAGCACTCCCGCACACAATAAAGGACGCCTATGTGGACGCAATCCACGCCACGCATCCGGGCACATGGGGCATGACAGACATGGCATCGCACGCGTGGTGGCCATATATGCATCGTGATTTGGCCACAAAGACGGCGAAGTGCAACCCGTGTGTAAAAATCGGTAAAAATTTAAAATCTATAATACCAATTAAAAAATGGGCACCATTAAAACTATGTAAAGTTCCCAATGAAGAAATTCAAATTGATTTTGGCGGACGCATATATAATGAGAAAAATCAAGAAGTCTACTTTCTTGCATGTATTGACCGATTTTCGAAATTTCCATCAGCTGAGGTATTTGAAAACGCGAATGCAGATAATATTTTGAAATTCCTTCAAGAATATGTTTTATTACACGGTATACCCCGTGCAATTAGACTAGATCAAGCTAGATGTCAAACGGGCCAGCGAATTAAAGCATTCTGTAATCAAAATAATATAGAGCTAATTGAAGCACCAATACACGATCACAGAGCTATTGGCTTAGTGGAGAGGCTAATTCAAACAATCAAGAATCGTCTAGCATGTATTAAAACGGCGGCACGAAATCAATTTAATATAAAGGCTTCAATAAATTCAATAATATATCAACTGCGAATCTGTCGTCAAAAGACGATAAACATGTCACCATTTGAAGCACATTTTGGTCGCAAAGCAAATACGCCTTTAAGTAACATAACAACAAAGCCAGACCCTAAAAGTCTAACATACAATAACATTCTAAATAAATATTTAGATCTGGAGACAGTTAGATGGGATCAACTAATTAAAGATGAGAATTGGACGAACGAAGAAAGGAGTGACACAGAAGTGGAGGACAACAAATTTCACTTATGTAAAGATGCGGAAAAACGTCAACAAGACGACACTAACAAAGAGTCCCGATTCATCCTCCATCCGGATGTATGCCAACCACTACCGAGGACAGAGACTTCACTAGAACTAAAACTGGCAAAGAAACGACCAAGGACTAAAAGGTCCAAGAAGAGTCTAGATGGACTCTATGAAGTATTGGCCCCCGGCTCCTCTGTAATCAAAACAGACGAACACACGTCTGTCATAAAAGAGCCTGGCAAACGTGAAGTCACAATCCGGAACTCCAATTTGGCTAAATTTGGGACAAAGGCAGAGAGGGGGACTGAGCTTCAAGCCTATGCCAATAGGAGACCAACGATCCCAACAGGAAAAACTACGGAGGAGCTTATTAATAATCATGCTAAAGAGTTGAGAAGAAAAATCGAGGGAGGAAAGAAAATGAAACACCGTCGAATCGCTGACGATATCAGCACTGTGTCATCCATACACTCAAATGTAACACGGGCACTACGAGTAAAGATGCCAATCAAACCAAAACGTCATGTACAATTCGCGCCGCCAAATCAACAACCAGATCAAGATACTCAACCCGCAGCGCCAATAGACCTCCCCACATCTAGTATTGTAATAGCAGAACCGCCAAGTCGACCCAAAAGAAAAGCCGCTAGTAAAGCCTCCGCAAATCTTATGCCCGCCAAACGAACACGAGCATCAACTTCGGTCACTGAAACAGACGAATCGGCAGCTTCGTCACAAACATGCCCCCCAACGACATCCAGTTCGAGTGTAATAGGAAAACAAAAAAGACGGCAGAAATTGAAACAACAACAAATAGAAAACAAAACGCTAATCTCACAAATTCAAACGGCCGCCTCACAAACACAACATGTAGAATCGAATTTTACAGTGCCGCAATGCTCACCAACTCCTGCTTTCCCAGTTCAATACTACGTTTCACCAAACTACGAAGGACCTGAGGTGTCGATGACAGTTGGTGAGGCAGAACGTTATTATGAGAGCGAGAGTGACTGAATTGAAAATATCTCAAAAATAAACATTACTCAAAAACTTCATTTAAACTCTCAAAACTTTATGATATTAATTAATTAACAAGTACATATTTTACTAATTTTCTGCTAAATAATTCTCATTATTTACTTCTCCAAAGGGGGAAATGTGGTATAATAGTACCTTCATCCTAAAAGTTTTAGTTTGAGTTGCTAAATTAAGATAATCCATTATCATTTATCTAGTTCATTTTCGCTCTTTAAAATTTGTTCAATTTGTAAAGTTAGATTTCTGAAGATCAAATCTCAAGATTTCACGTCGTTAAAATTTGTTTACAATTTGTTGCATGATTGAATGTCTGTTCATAAATCTTGTAAAGATTTGCCGCTTTAAATTGTCTGATGATATGAATAAGTTATTGTTCAACCATTTTTATTCTTTCAATTTCATTCTTCTGAAATTCATAATTCAAATCAGTCAACTAAATTCTTTTCTCGAAATCGTTCCGCCAAAGTCTAATCTATACGATTCAAAAGTAAACTGTATTTCGTTAAGCGAAACACTAGTACAAAATAGAAGTGAGATTTCGCTCCGCCAAATCAGGAATTATTTTGTAACTCAAATAAATAAATTCCACTCGACAAAATTCAGCATTGATTCGCTCCGCGAATTAATAGTTAAACACTCGCTTGCAATTCAATCGAATTGGCGTCGCCGATCAACAAACCCTACATTTTCTCATTTTGTACGACAGATGGTTTTGCATGTCCGTGCATATTGAGACCGGAAAAGTTGTATAGAAATTGGATTCCTTTTAGACAAAGCGAAGGCATTTTTTTCAGGATCCTCGAAGCAAGCCTATGAACTTCTTAATTCCTTGTAACGCAGGATGAGGTCCGTGTTGAGGCTACGCTTCATGAGGTCCGTGTTGTGTGTGTGTGCGTGTGGAGTGGGTTGTGTGTGTGCTCTGTGGGTGTGTGTGCTCTATGGGTGTGTGCGGTGTGGGTGTGTGTGGTGTGTGTCTGTGTGGTGTGTGTGGTGTGTGTGGTGTGTGTGTGTGTGTTGTGTGTGTCGTGTTGTAGGTGGTGTGTGTGTGCGCGCGCGTGTGTGTGTGGTGTGTGTGTTTGTATGTGTGGGGGGGGGGGTGGGGTGTGTGTGTGTGTGTGTGGTGTGTGTGTGTGTGTGTGTGTGTGTGTGTGGTATGTGTGGATAGAGCGGTGCGTTTGTGAGGTGTGTGCGGTGTGTGTGGTGTTTGTGCGGAGTATACGTGGTGTGTGTGTGGTGTGTGTGGTGCATGTGTGTGGTGCGTGTGTTCGTGTGTGTGTGTGTATGTGTGTGTGTGTGTGTGTGTGTGTGTGTGTGTGGTGTATGTGTGTGTGTGTGGTGTGTGTGTGTGTGGTGAGTGTGTGGTGTGTTGTGTGTGTAGGGTTTGTGTGTGTGTTATGTGTGGTGTGTCTGTGTGTGCGTACGTGTGTGTGTTTGTGTGTGTGTGTGTGTGTGTTGGAGGGGGGAGCATGAGGACAAAACGAGGAACATTAATTTTGAAAATGTAATTGTCCATAAAAATAGAAATGAAAAACCAATAAACTTGTGTTCAATTTTTACATGATTGCAAGAGATTTGATTTAATAAATTACCACACGGTTGTTATCGCCTTCGAAGTTTTGCTCCAGTTTATTTACAAGTAATTTCACTACTCATCACGCTAGCCACTAAAACAACCTTAATGCTATCTGGTTTCCCTTGTATTCAAATTTGGAATCTGACCTAAAACTGCATACTGCAACAAGTTTCCCCATATACTCGTATCTCTAATGTTATAGAAAAAATGATCGTGGAAATTATTTATAAATCGAGTGAGTTCATTGTTCATTAAAAAAATTTGGCACTTAAAACGTAATTACATATTATGCATATTGTTTACATCACCCAAATGCACCTAATTTTACATAATGAATTACTATGTAAAGACATGTGCTCTGTACGGGGGGGGGGGGGGTGCAAATTACGGGGGGGGCACAAACCGAAAAGACCCGAAAAACCTTTTTTTAACCATCACTTGGCTGAAAGTTTTCTCATCTTACGAGCTTTTCTCTCTTACCATAGGAAATTCGGAAGTCAATTTGAAGCGTAGAATTTGGAGAAAGTCACTTGGTTCTGGATGTGGCAAATAGATATAAGTCGTCGTAACTGGCGAACTTGTTGTTGTATTTGTTGTTGTCCCAAATGGTCTAGATGAAGTCAAAGACGTGTCAGCTCGAACTCTAATACCTATCTGCTACACAGCGTCCCTCACACTTGATAAATATTTATGTTTAACTTGTAGAGTGAAGCATATAGTTTTGTACTTATGTCGAATATTTTGCCCAAAAAACTTTAAGAAGTAATGGGGAAGAGTAATGGAGTGTTTGTATTCAAGTTTTTTGCAATTCAAAGAATTTGAATTGTATTGGGGCGCTGGCTTTTTCAAAGATCTGTTGACACATTTTCATGTTTTCGGAGTCAAATTGGAGTAGTGATTTTGGTCACGCCGAAACAGGAAGTGGAGCGAAAAACCGAACGGTTTTGCGGCGTGAAATGTTTGCGCTCCAAATTTAAAGTAGAGCGAGAAAATGGTGTTTGAGATAAATTTCGCTTTCTCGCTAGTGGCTTTTTGTTCACATGCGGAAATTTCACTTTGATTTCTACTGTTTTTTTTTTCAATGTTTTGGATCGGATTTTTTTCTAAATGGTTTTTCCAATCCATTCATAGTCCGTTATAGGTCTGGTTTTCTGTTTAGTCAATGAAATTTCTTTGAATTGTACGCCAGGACTTGTCCTGCTATGTTTTTTTTAGTTCGTCGTCGCAATTTTTGTTACGACCAAAAGACGTCACAACCAATTCAAATCTGCTTTTTGTTCATTCGTTCATGCAATTTCAACTAGAGTGCGTGCGTGACGCCAATTTTTGCTCTTAGTGGAGAGAGTTTTTTGTTCATTCACGGGATTAAATTTTTGCTCACACTTGACTTACCTCATTCTCAAATATGACTTCCTCATTTTGAAATTGACTTTTATTTACTTTAATTCAAAGAGATAAGGTCAAATGGGTGTGTGTCACTCTAAGTGAAGGTTATTTGAGAGCAGCTAGTAGAGGCAGCAAAAACTTAAACAGATTTTTTATCAAAATATAAAATATAAGCCTTCACTGTTTTTTTTTGAGACTGCAGATCTACAGAGCTATTGCGGCTATTTTCTGGCAATCTGCCAGCTATGTTTGAAAGTCTGAGTTTCAATACAAACAAGTGGCTCAAGTTAAGATACCTCCAGATTTTAGTGCCTCACATTTGTTATCAATGTTTTTTGTTATCATTTATAATCATTCTTGTCTTCGGAAAAAGCAATTGACGAAAACTTTGTCAAATCGAACGAACGGTAAACGGTAAAAAGATGAAGGGATGAAATTAGCTTGGAATGTTGTCTCTATCTATCATGGCCAAAAACCTTTGCCCCTAATGAGCTGTTTTTTCCATCTAACCATTAGCCATCAAAAAATGTTCGATCATTTGTTGAAAGCTTTATTGTAGGCAGATTAAAGTCTAAGGGAAGTTAAGCAGATCTCAATTTTTCCAAGATCTGCATGACCAATAACCTACAATCAATTTACGTTTTTTGAGGCTGATATTTTTTTCAAAGTAAAATCATCATTTTTTAAAATCGCTTCGATATTCATTCACTATTTCTGGAACTCAAATCAACGCTAATTACTTGCTCTTGAAATCACCGATCAAGTTCTCCTACTTTACAAAATGGCTAGGGAAGCTCAAACCAGGAAGATTTTTATTGCTGACTTAAATGCTGCAAAACTTTTTTCTGGGGGACGATCAATTGTTGTGTCAATCAAGAAACTGTCAAAAACTCTATCAACCACTGAAAAACTAATTATATTTTCTCATTTTTTTCGGATCAATCAGGATCCTTAAATTGTGCGCACTGTTGCTGGATTTTTTTCATCGCAAGGCGTCAAATTTTGTCATGTGTTGACATTGCTAAACTTTAGTTCCAGAAACAAGTTTTTTTTGCGCCTTGTGTTTAGCAAAAAAAAAGATTTGACCGTTCAGTGGTGGTTTTACCCTAATTCTATCTAAGTTGATTCACAGTTTTCGACAGATTATCGAAAGATCTTGAATCAAATATTGAACAATTCTCTTCAATGTACGTAAAGAGCTTAAAATTTAATCAAACGGTAAAATTGGTTAAATACTTTGAATGTTCTGCACTGTGTAATATCTGACGTGTTGTGACATCCAATTTTTTAAACCAAACATCCAGTAAAAACAGAAAAAAAAGACGATACGTAGCATTGGAAAATTTCAGCGTTTCTTACTCTAAATGTACGTGTGTTTTTGATAACTATATTTCCCTCTAAAAATATCCACGGTAGCGCTAGCCCAGCCTCCTCAACTTTGAAATAGCGAATGGTAAAACTAGCTCTCTGCCAATGTTTGAGAGCAATTCATAAAATTTAATGATGTGTTTCATTAACTTCAACTCACAATTTTGTCGTGTTTTTGCCCGACTTTATTTTTGCAAGAAATTCACGAACCTTACCTTCAAACGTTTAAGTGGTTAAGCCCATCCCCCATCCATGAAGCCCTTTTTCTTGTTCTGGGCCACTTTTTTGGCGGATGAACAAAATGCACAATTGGATTTTTTCCGTCAATTTCAGCTGATCAACATTTTCATCTTGCAGATTTATGAGCGGTTTTATAAGAAAACTTGTTAAGCGTAGGAAATCAAAATAGAATTTTCATGATTTTCTCAATTTCCCGACTTTTTGATCCCAAAATGTTGCAATTTTTCGTGCTTTTTTGTCCTTTTTCCAGTTTTTTTTTGTTGGACCAGTCTAAAATGGTGCTTTAATAAAATTAATAAAGGTGCTTTGCAAGACCTAAGTATTTTTTAAGACAAATTTATATGGTATTTAAGATTTGATAATCCAAACAAAACACCCAATCTTCAACTAATTTTCACAATTTTTTAAGCATTTTGAAATTTTTGAATTTTTCAGCCCTATGTGTCAATGAACACCCTCTAGTGTTTGATAATAGTAGAAAGATAGTGATGTAGTAGTAGATGTAGTGGAATGTTTTTCAAGATTTTAAGATCACGAATTTAAGCAATTTCTTAAAAAATATTTCTATTTTTTTCTGTTTTTAAAACTCTTTGTCATTTTTTGGTTTTTCCAGCCTCAGTAGCCAAGGAATCTCCTCTAGGGTTTTATAATGGGATAATGCATGTGATGCTATGGAATGTGTCTTCAAAATTTAACTATCAAAAACTTTTTATATTTAATATATTTGACTTTTTATAATTAACTTTTAATATTTGCAATTTTTTAAAGTTTTCTGGCCGTTTTTGATTTTTGAATTATTTTTTCAGGCACCAGGGGCCCAGGAACCTCCTTCAGTTTTAATAAAAAACTGCTGCTCAATTTTTAGAGTTAATGGAAGTTTTATCAGTATTTCAAAGACCCAATTTTTCGAAATTTTTTGTAAAAATCATTTTTTTTTTCTAATTCTTGAAAAATTGTTAACATGTTCCAAGTTTATGGATCTTTACGAAACAGTGAAATTTTTATGGATTGAAATATTGATAATTGATTGTCTCTAGAGGCAATGAAACGTTTCTGAAGATATTTGCCTCACGAGTTTTAGCAGGATTTTGTTAAAAATTGCATTTTTTACAAAAAAATTTTAAATATTTTTGTTCTTTCTGACTTTAACGATCCCTACTGGCCACCAAAACTTTCTAAATCTTGCAGATGGATTATATGGCCGAACTCCAGACACAAAAATGGTATGGATATTTTTTTCACTGCAAAATTTGAAAACTTTTTGTTTCAGAAACTTTGCACTTTTCAGTTTTTTTTCTATATGATTCAATTACTATTATTTGCTAGAAAACTAGAAGTTGAGAATCGACTCCCATCATGGAAAGTAATCCTAGCTCTCTCTCTCTCTCTCTCTCTCCCTCTGTGCGTGTGTGTGTGTGTGTGTGTGTGTGTGTTTGCTACAGTTGCTTTCTCTTTCTCGTTCACTCTTTATCTCTCTCGCACCTCTCTCTCTCTCTCTCTCTCTCTCTCTCTCTCTCTCTCCCCCTCTCACCTTAACTTTTTTGTTGGTGGCTCATTCAGCTGCCGTTATGTGGCGCGATGTCATCATCGAACACCCTCAACTCACGCCCTCTCAATCAAGCTAAAGCTTCAGCCTCGCTAAATTGTGGCTGACTGCTGACGAAGCCAACCGTTTGAGAGCAATTCGCCTGACGATATTCAGTTATTTTTTTAATGTTAGGTACAGATCGGATTTTTTTTCTAGAAAACGCTCTTTTAGCGATAGATAGAAAGTTCGACTAGATTAGAGCAATGAGCTTACAAAATAGTTTCAGCAAGTTTTTATGGCTCTTTGGCGTCAACGCTGTGTCTGCTTAAAATTTTCTTCGAAATTTTGAGATCTTTCTGATTCTGTTGTTGTTTGTTGTTTACTTTTTTGAAATGGCCTCCATAATGACAGGCTCAGTTGGCTTTCCGGGGTGTTATAAGTGATCTGTTTACTACGTTTTGGTTAGTTTTATCAAAAAATTGTTATTGTTATTTCTGACTGTTTTCTAAATTAGGTCTTCAAAATTATTGTTGTGTTTTCAGCTCTCAAACTTTTTACCTTTTTTGCCTCAATATAGCGTAGTCTCAGCATGAAAATAGTACAATTTGTCTTTCAATTACATCGAAATGTAGTTTTTTGTCCTTTTGATTTTTTTAAATAATGGTGTTTTGGCTTTGATACTACGTGACATCGAAACTTCGATTCTTCAATATTTTCCCACTTTTGCGGTTTTTTAAGCTGTCTTATCAGATTTTCAAATTATTGATAGTATACTTATCCCCATAACAACGTTGAAAAAATAGATCATCGATAATACCAAATATCTATGATTGAATAGATTGCGGTTTTAACGGCTTCGAAACCGTTTTCTTGAGAAAATAAAGTAATTTTCGATTTTTGACTTCATCTAATCTTTCTTTTGTCGTATGACGCTCTCTCTGACGAGAGGTCTTAATGACTTCCTCTTGAGAGGTATGAAGTCATTTAAGGATTTCTGTTGATTTCTAATGGTTATCTGGACTCTGAAGTTAAAAAATGTAAACGTAATTTTCACGCCTTTTTGTCTACTTGTTGAAAATTTGCTTTGGAGACAGCTCCAAAATTTTTTATGGTAAACTGTTTGTCACTTTAGTTAGTTTAGTTTCTATCGGAAGCTTTTTGTGATGGTTTTTCCTTAAAAATTTCTTGTAAAAAAATAGATAGCCATTGAGCAGTGATCATTACTAATACTTGACTTATTCTTCTGACATTGTTGTTTCTCTTTTCGCTTGGTCTCCTCATTGACAGGCTTCTTCAAAACTCCTATTACACCTTTCAGCTTCTCTTGTGGATGAAGCGGAGATTGATTTTCTCGAGTAGATATATCAATTATTTTTAACAATATGTAAAAATACGAAATTTTTTTACTCTTCACTGTTTAGTAGAATACTACATTCAAAAAAGTCTTTTGAGACTTCCCATATTGATTTTTTTCCGCCCAACCATAGTCTCAACAAATAGTCGGTATTTTTTTAAAAAAGTGATACCTTTCAAACTTTTGTTTTTACTTTTCATGTCTTGTCCACTCATCACCTAATTCACAACTTTGGCATTGAGAAAAAAACACAATTGATTGTTTTTTAATATTATTTGAAAACATTAAAATTTTGAAGGCTTCGACACCGTTTTCTTGCAAAATCTAATTGACTTTGTTTTTGCAAGTATTTGATCATTCTGTTGTTGTATGACATTCGTTCTTTGGAGGTATAAAATTAAACCATTTATTAAATTCCGTTGATAGCTATTTGTTTTTGTGAAAATAATTTTTTTTGAAATGATTACACGACTTCTATAATTTGCCCCTTTTTGTTTTTTGTAAAATTTACCATAAATCTGAAAAAAACTGGTCCAAAAACTTTTGTGCAAAAATTCAAGTCATTTTGTTTAGTTTAGTTTGTATCTGATTAAAATCTGACTTTGTAAATAAAATTTTCTCCAGAATAAAGTTGATAGACAATGAGTTATGATTATAGTTAACGCTTTTAATTTATTTGATTTTGTTGTTTTGTTTATTTTTTAGTGACAGCTACTTTTGGCAGGTATCATGGAACTTCTATTGAAGCATTAGTTAATTTGCTGACAGATTTGAATTTGAATCAGTTTTTTAAATGGACTCAGCATTGATTCTTGTACAATATACGAGTTTTTAATAAATTTGAAACTTAAGTCGAAAGTGTGGTTGAGGTTGGTCTTATCCCTATGAACGAATTCTCATTACCAAGCCTCCTTAGTTTAAAGACATTTTTGAAAAGCTCCATAACTATCCTTGTTGATTTATTTGAAATAGAGCAATAATTACCCGGGCGGAGAATTTCTGCCGAAATTATGTAAAATAAGCATTAGTGGCAAAATTCACAGCAATTGGGAAAATTCACAGCAATTTTTTTATGATTTCTAATTATCTTGCTCTGAAATCAACTCTTTTTCGAAAGCAGTCGATTTTTCCTACTTGTACAATTTAACGTGCTTTGTTTCCCATTCTTAAGTGTAGATGCTACATAGTTTTGCGTTGAGTTTAGCGTAGATCTTACAAAAATTCTACGCTTAGACCTCTTTATAGGAGACTCGAACCACAATCCTCCTGCAAGCTTCTTGCCTCTTCAACCACAGTGCCACATAACCTTATTTTCCCTATGAACCGGACTCTTTTTAAATCGGACTTTAGCATCAAGTTGCACATAAATTTGCGTTTCTAGGCGTAGATCTTATATAATTTTGCTATTTCTCGGCGTAGATTTTTATTATTTTGCTTGTCTAAACGTAGTTCATGCAAATATTCAGCACTTTTTATTTGCGTTTAGTTAAACTTGGAACTTCACGGTCAATGGTTGAGGTTCTTTAAATCAAAGCTTGAGTTCTAAACGAGTTTTCAATGCATCTATCATGAACTTTACAAAATATCACCTTTTGACTCTGAAATCTGTAACTTAACACGAGCCCTCAACCCCTCACGCACCCACCCTCACCCCCCTCACCTCCTACCTATCGCCAAATGTCCCGGCGCTCCCCCCCCCCCCTTCAACCACCTCACACTCCAAAACACAAACAAACAACACACACACACACACACTCACACACACACACACAAGCCCATACCTAGAAAACCATAGATACCGCAACATAAACAAACAGTTTTTTTTAATTAATGAATAAAACGACATTTACAATTAATGTAGAAGGTCAAGGGATAATTGAATACGGAGAATCGCAGTCAAAACATACCCATTCCCACCTGTCTTCTCTGGTGTGTAGTTTTTTGGGATCCATTCTGTCCCCCCTCCTTAGTGAGCATAAATCTTTTAAGATCCCCAGGCGCATGTGCTATTTTCTTACATAGTAACGTGCTGTAAAAGAACACGTAATTTGTAACTGGGCGTCAAAAAAACACTGGGGGGGGGCGAAACAGAATAGATCCGTTTTTTTGCGTTTTTGTAATGTTTGCCATTTTCAGCCGATGTTTGATGACTTAATATCTATTGTCAAAAACAAAATGGAACTACTCTTTATTTGTCACTAAAAAAGTCGTTGATTATGAAACTTTACTTTATGGGTCACCCTCTTTCAAAGTGCAAATGTCTTTACAGTAAATATGAAAGAGAAAGTTTAGCAAATACTTTTCGAAGTTGAAAATAAAATTCACCAAATCTACTCGGTAGGGGGCTTTAACAGAAAAGGTCAAATAGTATTTTTTGGAGCGGGTGAACTCTATATTTTACATGATGTAGATAGAGAAGAAAAGTTTGTATTAACAAAATCGACCATCAAACTTTACGTTGCAAGCAGTACGAGTTATAATTTTGAAAGATTCCAGGAATTTCGCGGACAACAGTGATTCTACCCTGCCACATAATACATTCTTCTAAGTATACGTATTTGCTATCCTGTACCATGTCCAGAGAGACAATCAGCTGTAATTCAAAAAATCATAGCAGGTACAAGGTTTCATTCAGAGCCTGCTCAAGTCCATTGCAAGACTGCTGAGAGAACACTATATAATCGATCTATGGGGTTTCTAGTGACAGGAGAAAATCAGGACTTGGGGGTCTCTGCCAAGAGAAGTTCAAGATTTTTTCTCTCTGTCAAGATAATGTCCAAGTCTTTGGTCATTCTGTGAAAAGAACATCCGAGACCTAATAACCTGTTGATAGGCAAGTTGCATTATGTGCGAACTCTTTTTGAGAGAAAAAATCCAAGAGCTTTTTTGAACAGAGGGCTAGAATTGTTCATTTTTCTAGGTTCATGTACACTTTGTTTGAGTATCTCGATGTATAAATAAGGCATCAGTTCCCAGGTTGAGGTCCAGACCCAAATTTTTTTCTGATCAAGCTTTCCAGACCAAAATAGTCTCTGATCAGACTTTCCAGACGGAAAACGACCCTGATCAGACTTTTTAGACCCAATTTACCTCTGATCAGACTTTCCAGAAACAGAGGGTCTCTGATCAGACTTTTCAAACCGAAGGCGTTCTGTTCAGACCATCTTCAAACCATGTTCCAGACCCAAATTCAGACAATTTGCCCGACCTTAATCAGACTGTGAGCAGATTCACGTGCGTTCGAAGACGTTATGATCAGACCCAGTTGCGCTTGTAGCCATTTATGAACAGAGTGAAGCGCGCCCGAAACCGGTTCTGATTAGACTCAAGTGCGCTCAAAATATTCTGATCAGAGAAAGATTTTACTAATGAACAAATCTCCTAATTTTGCTATAATATATTCATCTCATAGAAACTGATGTTTGCAGTATTTAATTCATCTGAGGAAATAACAATTATAAAAGTTTTGCTGAGGAAAACGAAACCAAACTGTTGAGAACAAATTTCATTTAGTTTGCCGTTAAGTGTATATTTCTGACTGAATGGATGAGTTTAGACAGCTTTCCATAAGAAACATTGTGGTCAGTTCATTAAAATTTCCTCTGAAGGGGACCGGCCTTTGCGATCAGCTGGACTCCTTTTTTTTCAGATCAGAGCTATCGGACTTTAGATAGGTCTCTGATCGGAACGATGATTTATTGTTGCCTCTTGGCAGAGCGAACATCTCTCAGTTAAAAAATAACGAAAAAAATGAAAAAAGTGAGGCAATCGAAATGATCTCGGATATTTATGATCAGACTCAAGCGCGCTCAAATGCGCTTCTGATCAGGCCCAATTGCGCTCGAACTTTTTATGAAAAGACTCAAGTGCTCTCGAAAACGCCTATGATCAGATTTTTCAGACCCAATTGAATTCTGACAAGAAAAACTCCGGACCATGGTCCAGACTGTAGTGCGCTCGAACTTCCGTCGAGACCCTGTAATTTCGGTCTGAGAATACACGGGTGTGCGCTCAATTCGGTCTGATCATAAAGCAATTTGGGTCTGCACCTCAACCTGGGTTGTACTAATTAAAGAATCGAATGCTATCAAAACAATTTATCTTTCTGCAGCCGATTGAAAAACTCAGCCAGTTCTTTTTATTTAAGTTTTTAGAATCCAACAACTTCTCAATTAATTGGTTTTATCATTGGTGAATCAATTCTATATATAGAGGTTTGACAGCTCTAATTGTTAAGAGTTTGTAATTTGTCCTCATATTTTGGGCATAAAAATTGATTATTGTACAGAACCAGTTAATGCTTCAAAAGTTTTTAACCCGGGCCGAGGAATTTGGCCAAAACTATGTAAGATCAGCGGCAACTAGCGTTGACAAGTCGGAAAATTCACCGCAATTTTCTTACTTAATTTTGCGTTGAATGCGTTGAATTTAAAGACAAAAATTCAACGCATTCAGCGCAAAATTATGTAAGAAATGGCGGTGAATTTTCCAACATGTCAACGCTAGTTGCCGCTGATCTTACATATTTAGCGTTGAATTTAGCGTAGATCTTACATAATTAGCGTTGAATTTAGCGTAGATCTTACATATTTTTGCGTTGAATTTAGCGTTGATCTTACAAAAAATCAACGCGTAGAACTCTTGGTATGGGACTCGAACCACTGACCTCCTGTTTACTTGTCGCCTCTTCTACCATTCCGCCACCGTACCTTCGTTTCCTTAAGAGCCGCAATCCTTATAAAGCGTAGATCTTACATATTTAGCGTTGAAATTAGCGTAGATCTTACATATTTCGCGTTGATTTTAGCAAAGATCTTACATATTTTGCATTGAATTTAGCGTAGAACTTGCATATATTTCGTTGAATTTAGCCTAGATCTAACATATTTTTCGTTGAATTTAGCCGAGATCTTACATAATTTCAACGTATTCAACGCATTTATCATGTGAGAAGTACTAGGAAAAATTTAAAAATTTTTTGAAGTTTTGAAAAAAATTTGAATTCCTAAAATGGTCTGAAAATGGTTTTTGCACCGTAAGAGAGCAAATGGTTATTTTTTGCTTACTTCATTTTTCTCAATTGTGCAGTATAGGGGTCGAAAAAGTAAAAAAAAAATAGTTTTTCGAAAGAAAACTTGAAAAATTTGAAACCTTCAAATGGTCTGAATTGGATTTTGCACTATAAAAGAGCATTAAAAAAGATTTTTTCTGACTTCTTGTTACTAACCTTTGGAGTATAGGGTTCGAAATAAGGAAAAAATTAATTTTTTGAAAAAAAAAAACTTGAAAACTTCAACGCAAAATATGTAAGATTGGCGTTGAATGCGTTGAATATATGTAAGATCTACGCTAAATTCAACGCTAAATATGTACGATCTACGCCAAAATTCGACGCAAAATATGTAAGATTGGCGTTGAATGCGTTGAATATATGTAAGATCTACGCTAAATTCAACGCTAAATATGTAAGAGTTACGCTAAAAATCAACGCTAAATATGTAAGATTGGCCTTGAATGCGTTGAATATATGTAAGATCTACGGTAAATTCAACGCTAAATATGTAAGATCGACGCTAAAATTCAACGCTTAATGTGTAAGATCTACGCCAAAATTCAACGCAAAATTATGTAAGATTGGCGTTGAATGCGTTGAAATTATGTAAGATCTACGCTAAATTCAACGCTAAATATGTAAGAGCTACGCTAATATTCAACGCTAAATATGTAATATCTACGCCAAATTTCAACGCAAAATATGTAAGATTGGCGTTGAATGCGTTGAATTTATGTAAGATCTACGCTAATTTCAACGCTAAATATGTAAGAGCTACGCTAAAATTCAACGCTAAATATGTAAGATTGGCGTTGAATGCGTCGAATATATGTAAGATCTACGCTAAATTCAACGCTAAATATGTAAGATCTACGCTAAAATTCGACGCTAAATATGTAAGATCTACGCCAAGTTTCAACGCAAAATATGTAAGATTGGCATTGAATGCGTTGAATTTATGTAAGATCTACGCTAAATTCAACGCTAAATATGTAAGATCTACGCTAAAATTCAACGCTAAATATGTAATATCTACGCCAAATTTCAACGCAAAATATGTAAGATTGGCGTTGAATGCGTTGAATTTATGTAAGATCTACGCTTAATTCAACGCTAAATATGTAAGATCTACGCTAAAATTCAACGCTAAATATGTACGATCTACGCCAAAATTCAACGCTAAATATGTACGATCTATGCCAAAATTCAACGCAAAATTATGTAAGATTGGCGTGGAATGCGTTGAATTTATGTAAGATCTACGCTAAATTCAACGCTAAATATGAAAGATCTACGCTAAAATTCAACGCTAAATGTGTAAGATCTACGCCAAATTTCAACGCCAAATATGTAAGATTGGCGTTGAATGCGTTGAATTTATGTAAGATCTACGCTAAATTCAACGCTAAATATGTACGATCTACGCCAAAATTCAACGCAAAATATGTAAGATTGGCGTTGAATGCGTTGAATATATGTAAGATCTACGCTAAATTCAACGCTAAATATGTAAGAGTTACGCTAAAAATCAACGCTAAATATGTAAGATTGGCCTTGAATGCGTTGAATATATGTAAGATCTACGGTAAATTCAACGCTAAATATGTAAGATCGACGCTAAAATTCAACGCTTAATGTGTAAGATCTACGCCAAAATTCAACGCAAAATTATGTAAGATTGGCGTTGAATGCGTTGAAATTATGTAAGATCTACGCTAAATTCAACGCTAAATATGTAAGAGCTACGCTAATATTCAACGCTAAATATGTAATATCTACGCCAAATTTCAACGCAAAATATGTAAGATTGGCGTTGAATGCGTTGAATTTATGTAAGATCTACGCTAAATTCAACGCTAAATATGTAAGAGCTACGCTAAAATTCAACGCTAAATATGTAAGATTGGCGTTGAATGCGTTGAATATATGTAAGATCTACGCTAAATTCAACGCTAAATATGTAAGATCTACGCTAAAATTCGACGCTAAATATGTAAGATCTACGCCAAGTTTCAACGCAAAATATGTAAGATTGGCATTGAATTTGTTGAATTTATGTAAGATCTACGCTAAATTCAACGCTAAATATGTAAGATCTACGCTAAAATTCAACGCTAAATATGTAATATCTACGCCAAATTTCAACGCAAAATATGTAAGATTGGCGTTGAATGCGTTGAATTTATGTAAGATCTACGCTTAATTCAACGCTAAATATGTAAGATCTACGCTAAAATTCAACGCTAAATATGTACGATCTACGCCAAAATTCAACGCTAAATATGTACGATCTACGCCAAAATTCAACGCAAAATTATGTAAGATTGGCGTGGAATGCGTTGAATTTATGTAAGATCTACGCTAAATTCAACGCTAAATATGAAAGATCTACGCTAAAATTCAACGCTAAATGTGTAAGATCTACGCCAAATTTCAACGCCAAATATGTAAGATTGGCGTTGAATGCGTTGAATTTATGTAAGATCTACGCTAAATTCAACGCTAAATATGTAAGATCTACGCTAAAATTCAACGCTAAATATGTACGATCTACGCCAAAATTCAACGCAAAATTATGTAAGATTGGCGTGGAATGCGTTGAATTTATGTAAGATCTACGCTAAATTCAACGCTAAATATGTAAGATCTACGCTAAAATTCAACGCTAAATGTGTAAGATCTACGCCAAATTTCAACGCCAAATATGTAAGATTGGCGTTGAATGCGTTGAATTTATGTAAGATCTACGCTAAATTCAACGCTAAATATGTAAGATCTACGCTAAAATTCAACGCTAAATATGTAAGATCTACGCCAAAATTCAACGCAAAATTATGTAAGATTGGCGTTGAATGCGTTGAATTTATGTAAGATCCACGCTCAAGCGTAGATCTTACATAAAGTCAACGCATTCAACGCCAATCTTACATAATTTTGCGTTTTTTAGCGTTGACACCTCGTCCCGGGAAGTTAAAATTGCAATAAGGCTCAACATTGATGCAGTGGCCACAACTAGAGCGAAACAGATAGTACACGCCATCTTTGTTTTAGGGGAGGCATCATCCCAGGAGTCCCTCTGGAAATCAACCAGCGGCTTTGTCGAGTCGCGTCGCTCACATTGAAGCCCAGTCTCTGAAAGTCAAATAGTGCCCTAAGGATATGGTCGTTTCTTCCGGGAACGAGGAGGTTTTTGATATTGGGGAAAGAAACGAGGAAATGAGTTGGATTAAACAATGTCTGATGAATTTTTTTCGTAAATATTTCAAGGGCTGTGTAGAAGATCTGAAAATATATCCGAACACTGCGCCGAAAATCGCTAAAATGGGTCGATCTGTGAAATCCGCTGATGAAAAGATCAGCAATTCATTTAAGAAACGAGATGAAAAGAGCTGAATGCTGGAAGTTATCATTTAATCGGGATCTGTGATCCTATTGAGAGCGCACTAATAAACCTAAAGAATTATGGGTAGAAAAGTTAAATAGATTAAATCAAAGAGAAAAAGTCAAATAAAAAAGTTAAACAAATAAAGTTAAGATGCCTCAGCAGCTCTTCAGGGCCTCACTCATTACCAGCTTTTAAGTATGCAACTCACCAAAGCTGTTTCAGTAGACAATTTCGTGGGTTTTCTTAATCTTAAAACTTTAATCATCAGAAGTAAAGGTAGATTTTCCTGAACAGAGTTAAGGTTATTTTTTGGGGGTATAATTAGAGTAAACTTTAACTTAACTTTCAGCAAAAATTGAGCTAATGTAAAATTTTTGTAAACGATTTCGTTATTAATTCCTCTCAGACAAAAATTGCAGCAATTTTATTGGTCATTGTCTTTTCCATGCAATGTGTTGTCGGGGCGATTAGTCCTCTGACCCTTCGGCAAAAAGTATCTCAGCAGCAGCAGCAGCAGCCTTAGAAACCTACACCTTACTACTCCCCCATCCTCCGCCTGATCATGTGGAATCCTTTCCTTGTCCTCTGCCCCTCATCTCTTCAAAATCTCTGACCTAGAGATTAACCCCCCCCCCCCCCCCCCAAAGAAAAAGTTTCACTCCCAAGCCCCACCCATTCTGCTCACTCTAGCATCCCTAACTAAGCCACCCTCTTGGTTATTGACGCGAGCGATTTCCCGAGCTTAATCGGTTAATTTATACAATAGTTACGCAACCTAAAGAGCTCTCAAAAAGGTCCGTGATCACTTAGGCTAAACGATTGAGGTATGTTAAGGCAAAGTCACGTGAAATTTGCTTGCGCCTTGAGCCTTTTATGTAACTATTTAATGTTAGCTGGTTGTAAAGCTGGTCTTTGTTATGGTAGTGAGATCATAACTTTATAGGTAAAATTGAGGGAAAATAATCTGAAGTTAAGGAAAGACAGTTTCATCTATACATTTGAATCAAACAAAATTCGTGCACGACAAAATTGCATTAGCTTCATTTAGTGTTCGTACATCGTTAGTGTCAGACCTTTTTTTCATTAAGGCGCTTTACACGTGATGTATTTCGCGATTCTGCTTGACCGACAAAATTTTTTCTTTTATTTTTATTTTGTTTCTAGGCTTTATTAAACGGAAGAATCAAACAATAACTTTTGAACTTTATATGAAAATGTAGAAAAAAAAGGTTTTTACTATTTCACTGGAAGAAAATTTTGTCTTTATTACTGCGAATTTTTGAAACAAAATTGGTTTTAGTTGAAGAATTAAAAGTTAGTTTAATAAATAATATTAAAAAAACCAAAGGTTACTGACTAAAAGTTTCACATAAGCTGATTTCATTCATCCAAACAGCGTAAACCACAATGAAGTGGCTACTACAACACAAATTTAACATATTGTCGACATATTAGGTGGAACTTCTTACAAGTAACGATTTATTCCAAAAAAGCAACTGGCAGAAGGATTAGTGAAGGGCTCGCGAAAATTTTTCAATTTTGCTTTTCTAATCAGTTTAAAAAATCCAGCAACAACTACTGAACCATCTTAGCGTTCTGATCGCTTTTGTTAGATATCGGAATGGTTAACCAGTAAATTGAAAACTTCTAGAAGAACAAAGCAGTTAGAAACCGAAATGAAGAGCTTTGCTGTAAAAAAACACAATTTATTGAGAGAAATTTTGTATCAATGAGTAATTTTTCACACAAAATAATGTTTCAGTAAACATACAGAAGAAAAAAAGTTCTTCGTTCTCATTTGTGTAATTTAAGCGTTTGTGTACTCAATTACTCATCTTGGTGAAAAAAAATCTAGGCTGAAGAAAGAGAAAGGATCAGGAAGCTAAGTCCTTTCACCAAAACAATTTCAATTGGAAAGTTTTTTGTGAAATATTACCAAATTGAGATCACAAATGCACTTTTTTGAGAATATTAAAATACTAAACGCCTTATATCAGTTGCAAATTGTCCGAAGAAAAGCAATTTTATATCTGAAGTATTGTTTTTTTTTTGTAAAAATTGCCACACGATAATAATTAGGATCCAGCAGAATCTTTGCTCCTAACAGAGTTTCTTACCTGGTAGAGTTTATTGAGATCAAAAAGTGAGAAACTGCCTAAATACATATAAGCAATTGCGCATTTCTCATATTTTACTTTAAAAAGTTTGGCTTGGAAAGAACAACAACACAAATTAAGCGAAAACCATCTCCATCTGCAGGCGGTCAAACAATTTGCTGGCCGTACTGGAAGTACTTTGGATATTTTGATCAGAATCTCTGAGTAGTTCAAGTTTTTATTTCTGATTTATGTAAGAATTAGCAAAATTGATTTTCAATTCTCCCGTCCATCAGTAGAAATTAGTGAATCGGAAAAATTAGGTTGAAAATAACTGCACGATGTTCAACTTTTCTTAAATCGTAAATTATATATTTAAAACTTTTCGTGGAAAAATTACGGATTTTTAGAATTTTTTGCAGTTGAAAAACAGAAGAAATTTGAATGCTTAATTATTGGTAATCATGAAAAACTCATTTAAATGTTACCTAAGGAGATTTTTGGCTAAAACAAAGGATTTCACAAACCAGAGCATGTTACTTCAATAATACGATTAGCGGCTCAAAAAACAGCACGGATTCCTAGGTTAACATGTTAAATACAGTTAGAAAAAATGGCAACCTAATGAAAACCTTAGTGATACACTTTCAAGTGTTCACGTTAGACATCTGAATAGTTCGATAGTACATAAAAAAACCTCTGAAAAACAAAGCAGTTAGGTACAGAAAGGAAGAGATTCACTGTAAAAAACACAATTAGTTAACAGAATTTTTGTAACACTGAATAAATTTAAGAACCAAATGATATTTCAGTAAAGATTCAGAAGAAAAAAGGCCCACATTCTTTTTTGTGTAATGTAAGCATTTGCCAACTAAATTAGTATCCTTGGTGAAAAAAAGAGAATCTTAAACTGAAGAAAGAGAAAGCATCAGGAAACATCTATCGCTACCTTACGACTAAGTTTCGGCTAAATCCTTGGATTATTTTTTTTTGAAAGGAAGTAATATTATAATCTAAAGTATTGCTTTTTTGTTAAAAATGCCAAACGATAATAATTAACATCTGCTGGGATCTTTTTTCCTTACTCGGGTTTTTACATGATAGATTTTGGCTTGAGTATGATCAATTTTAAAATCTAAAAAACTGCCTTTTTTAAAAATTGCCAAACAATAATGACTAACATCCATTAAGATCTCTTTTTTTTACTCTGGTTCCTTACTCTGGTTTTTACCTGATAGATTTTTGGCTTGAGTCTGGGGAAAAACCGCCGAAACACATATAAGCATTCGCGCACCTCTCAAAGTTTGCATTAAAAAGTTTTGCTTTGAGAAAACATCACCACAAAATAAGCGACACCCAGCTCCATCTGCAGTGAGGCAATAAATGTTCGCCAAACTGGGAATGCTCTGGTTTTTTGATCAGAATCTATGTGCTGTCCAGGTTTTTCGTTTTTCTCCTGATCTATGTAAAATTTAGCAAACGTGATTTTCAACTTTCATGTGCATCAATAGAAACTAGTCAATTGGAAAAATTAGGTTGCAATTGACCTCAAGATATTCAAATTTTCCTAAATTTTAATTTATATTCAAAAAAATTCCGGAAAAAATCACGGATTTAGAGAGACATTTGCAGAGGAAAGCGGATGAAATCTGAAAGCTATGTTTTTGTTAGACATCAAAACTCATATAAACTTTGCCGAAGGCGAACAAAGGATTTCACAAAAGAAGGGCAATTAATTCAGTAAGACTATGAGCGGCTCAAACAAAGAGTACGGAATCATAGGATAACATGTTAAATACAGTTGACAAATGGCAATCAAATGGAAACGTCACTGGTACAATTTCAAGAAATCAACGGCCACATAACGCGTAAAGAGTCACGGTCAGAGTCACAGACAATCTGAAATCAAACTGACATATCATACATTTTTACTATTATCTGAAAGCAATTTCAAAGCTTGTTGTAGCAGTTGCCCGAAGTTGAATGCGTACAAAACGACCCGTGTCAAAAATACCACCCCCCTGATTACCCCCAAAATGATGTAAGAGTAGGGGCATTGTCAATGGGGAGCATAACGATGTAAGATTAGGGATGTAATGGGGGTAGTGGCGGGTAATAGCAGTAAAGATGGAATTTTTCGCCCCACAAAACACCTCCCCCCGAAAAATGTAAGACTTGGGGGGTAATTATAGGGGTTAAATGATATAAGATTAGGGGGTAATGGGGATTAAGTGAGATTTTTGAGAATCCCCCCACAAAAGAAAATTGCGAGAAAAATGGGTTATGGTGTAATTGGTAGGTATGGGGGGTTGGATTTTAAGATTTCACCTCCCTCAACCCAAAAAAATACCCTCCAAAAAGATCTAAGATTAGGGGATTATGGGGGTAAACTCTAGGGGTAAAACGATGTAGGATAAAGCTGATAGTGCGGTTGATGGGGAGTAGATTCGTAAAAATGAACAGTCAAGAATTGGGCAAGCATTGGTGGTCTAGAGGCTAAGGAGAACAAGCAGTGGTAACAGAGGTTGCGGGTTGAAGACTGTCAGTCTTCGAGTACGGAAGGCGAAAACAATGTGAGATTAGAGCCTGTCTGAATTTGGATCCATTTCCTAAATAGAGGCCGGGAGTATTTTGGTGTACTATGTCTGCTGTATGTGTTAACCTTCAAAACAACGTTGATTGAGTTGAAAATTGTTTTTGATTGTGGACAATTTTATTAAATAATAAAGAAGCTGTGTCTGAATTGTAAAAACTTTCTGCGGTTTCAGATCAATTCTCAACGCATACAACATAAAAGCCTGATGACATCCAAATTTGTTAGCCGATCACATCCGAAAAGAAAAGAAACTTAGATATAGCAAGAGTCTGACATCGGCGTCTTAATTCTCTGTAAGTGTTTTTGAGACAACTTGGGGATCGGTATACAATATGTACCAAAAGCTAAACGTATCTAAAGATTTTTTAAAAAAGCAATGCGAACATCAAACAGTACAACATTTTCAGTTCACATTTGATCTGTAATAATGCTTGATTAAAACCTTCGTTTTTTTTCTATGAAACGATTTGTATAACTTCATACAAATTTTCCTTGACAACTGAGTCATTCTTGTTCCAAATTTCTCAAATTTTGTTCTAACTTTACCAAAAAAAATGTCTTTTTTCTTATTAAAATTTCAAAATTTTCCGTTTATTTTCAATAAGTTCCATATCTAGACTCTCTGCCGACCATTTCAGTCGCTTCCACTCCCTTCCTCGAAGAAAATGCTGACAATTTCTTTATTTATGCACAGGACTATTATGTTGTTGAAAAATAGGGTACTGTAACCGCGTTTTCTTCGTAACTATTCAATATTTCTAAATTGGTGAAAGAAATAAGTTTCTTTGGACAGCAAACAAGCGTTTCTTTTTGATAAGAATATATTGAGCCCCAAAATATAAGTAGTCCCGTGTCGGAACTCGAAATTTTTGTGTTTTCTCGGAAAATTTCGTATCTTTTCTTCAAAAATCTCAAACATTTCCATCAATAAATACACGAACTCAAGTTTCATCCGTAAAAAAAGCATCCTCCAAGAAGTAGAAAGGATTTTTGAGCTTTTTTGTGAACGTGTTTTTTTCTGTAAACCGACTCTTTTGCAGCATTTCTTGAAAAAAAATCAGTTTATTTGGGAGTTCGTCTAGCTGTACTTCTGGAACCTGTATCATAGTAAAAGAAAGCCTTATGAGCCTCTCTAGTACGCTCCAGTTAGGTCTTTGAATCTTTTAAAAGATCATTAACTAAAGTAATTTTTGAAATTTTTAAAAAATTTTGTTTGATATCCACTCGATATTTTGATATCGAAACTGTTACTTTTCAGTTAACGTTTGTATGCGAAGTGTGCATCGAATCCCAATTTCACGGTTTTTTTGCTTTTTTTTCATACATGAAAATCTGACATTTCGTAGCAAAACAACATAACAGACACCGAAGTAACACTGCTGTTTAAGCAACATTTCTGTTGAAGTGAAAAAAATCAGAACTAAATTGCTCTTAAAAATTCTAATTTCCCACCTTCGTACACTATTTTGCGCGAATCATTGTTATGAGTCATGAATCATGCTTAAAAGGCAGAGACTACGACGTTTGTAGCTTTTTGGTACCATAGTGTATTAACAAGTGTTTTTGACCAAAGGCCTCGAGCTGGCAGGTACCAATACAGTTAATGACAAAATTTATGGAAAAAAAATTTAAAAACTCACTTGAAATGGGAAACTCGGTTTGAAGATCAGTGTCATCAGGAAATACATCGTAGCTCGAAGGGTATAGATGTAGTTGCTTTCCAGATGATGACCACATCTGGCCCATATCTATATCTACGGACGACATTCCCAAATCCATGCTAAAATAACAATAAAAAACTAAGATAATCAATTTCTCAGGATGGCTGCAACCCAGGGTTTAATTCTTCCTGAACATATCTCGAAACCAGAGTTCATAAACGGAATTAGAGCAACCCATGAATTTCTCCGCTTGTGTATCACTATAACTGAATAGAGTCGAATCTCAAAAGCCAAAAACTCTTCCAAAAGAATTTTTGTTAACGCTTCTGTACCTTGCGAGTAAACGCAGCATAAAAGGTTCGGCACAAACAGCAAAAAATTTAAACTAATTCTCTATAAAACTAGCATACCAGTTTCAATGCCAATACTAAAAATCTTCTTCCAGTAAAAAAATATATGCGTTGTCGAGACGACGTCAATCAACAATAGTTGACTTTCATCTTTGTTGTAGTACTCCATTTATGGTTAGGCTAAAAGACGTTTTTGTGATCCCTAGAGCTAGAAAACTTCAAAGAAGGCATGTCATAGTCGTACAAAGATATTTATGTGTACTCTTTTTCGAATAATCAATGGTTTGTGGGTATTGTAGCCAGGACAAGGCAATCTGTTTTCTATAAAAAATCCTGAGCACTACCACCCTAATCTAGACTTGGACTTATAAGAAGACAATACTTAAAGTAAAATGGGTCTGATTGGACCAGCCTGGAACCAAACGTGCTCTGAAAAAAAATTGCTAGCCTTTGTTAGTCAGCTGGACTTTGCTTGACCCAAATTTTGTTATTCTGTACATTTACTCGACCCAAAAAATTATGCTGCAGTTCTTCTCTGCACAGATTTTGTCACCATGGATTTTTTTTTACCCAAAGAATTGGGCCGGAATTTTGCTCGACCAAACTCGGTTTCCGGATTTTCCCTCGACCAAAAATTTTCATGTGGAAAAACTGCGTCGAAAACAAGCCTTTTCGAAAAAATGTTTTCAAGGGTCTTTTTGACCGGGTCAAATGTATTGCCACATAATCGGTTGAGCAAAGGTCTTTCCGTGAGTCTACATTTTTGCATCAAATATTGTACATGCATTTTTAATTCTCAACGTTGCTTATATTGTAGTTAGCGTGTATAATCCTTCATTTTTTCGGATCTGAAGAACTTATAACTCTGTCAAGAATTTGTATTTTTTTTTGAAAAAAACTATAGTTTTGAAAGGGAAAGCAGCAGAATAGCGTTTGTCATGTCTAGTGGTAACATTTCATCATGGCTAGGTGGAAGGAGGTCATTACAATTGCACTACAAAAATTCATTCAATCAAGAAATAGGGCTATATAGTCTACCTTTGAAAACTCTTTTCAACTTTTCCTAAGCCTTTGTGGAAATTACAACTTTTCCTAAGCCTTTATGGGTTTTCCAACTGTGTTTTAAGTTTGACTGCCGTTGTGCAATGCTGTTTATTCCTGTGCCGTTGCTGCTTCAGTATGTACAGCAACAATCAAAGAAAAAAATCTAATATGAAAAGACTATGATTGACCCAAAGGTCCTGTGAAAAAACCCTTCGTTTGTTTCATTGAGAAAACCATGCTTGACAATAAACTACTCTGAAAAGAAATTTGCTCGACACATGAAAATGTTTGCTGGACTTTAATTAAGAACCTCGACTGTGCAATTTTGATCAATATTGACCCGCCTTCTAGAGTTTTTGGGTCTTTTCTTAAGTCTAAGTTTGGGCACGCTTCGTTAATTTATTTGAAATCCGATTTTAGAAATCAATCTTGTAAGGCAGAGAAAATGGTGTCAAAAAACAAAGTGAATTCAGCGAACCCGCATTTTCTGCTGATGCCAAACTATATTACCTAGTTAACTTTGAAAATTTTTTAATAGCTGCTGTACCGTGGCACAGCTTTGTTCATATTTTAATTAGAGAATTTATCTTTCAGCGAGAATGAAAATGAAACTTACTTTGTTTGTCTGTAATTTGTTGACTAGTAAGTTAATGCTCTGCTACGTTTGTGGTTCTCTCTTCTCAACCAAAAAATTGATTGAAAATTTTCAGAATGAAAAGCACTTCTAATCGAAGAGTGGTAACAAAATCATGGTTTTCAGCGATGTTGGCCAGAGCTCTCATTATAAAATTTATTCGTAGGCCAAAAAGTACATCAATCATACACTAGTAAAGTATTTATTTCGAGGATTGCACGAAAATTTCGCTCAATTTACTTTTCTTTGCGATGGAAATGATCGAAACAAGAAGCCTTTGTTAATTCGGCGAACAAAATAACGAATTTTAAAAGTTATTGACTAAATTTTGCATGTCAAGTTTTGTACACATTGAAGAGTCGTCTGTTTTGATTATTGCAGATTATTGCATAAAATTGAATATTCATGGCGGTCATATATTCCAAAAGAATCCAAGTAAATAGCTCCAGAATAGTTTCAATAAAAGAACACTACCCAAGTCGAGGCAGCAAGTCCTTATTATGCTTAACAATGTCCCAAGTTTTTCTTTCGAAAAAAAAAACAATTCCTTGTAAATTTGCTTCTTTAAAAAAGTTTGCCATTCCACCTATTCGATTTGTAATATATTTATGCACGATAGTTCATGATAATCTACAAGCGTTTGTCTTGTCGAAGTAATCAAGCTTGTGATTGATATAGCAATTTTCGACAAGGATATAGATTCTGCTTAAAACTTTGATTAAAATTGAAAAGCTAATTGACGATCATCAGTAATCAATCAGGGTATAAACAAACTTATTATATAAGTTTATTAGTTTCGGTAAAAAGAACAATTCTGCATTCAAACCTTAACCTTGACAGGTGCTGAAAATAAGTGTAAAACAATCAAAGTAACCAAGTAAAGCGCATTGGTATTTGATTTTTTTGCTACCAATTTATCCAATGATGATCTGATGTTGGCAAAGAGAAATTAACACAAATAGTTAGGATGAATAATTTCGAATTGATTACTTCATTTTCTTAAAATAAAATATAATATCGTTGTTTAAGGGACGTTTCTTGTTCTTTTAAACCATTTAAATTTACGATTACGTTCAACTGCCAAATTTTACTCTCCTTCAAATCGACCACGCTTTGTTAGAAAGATGCAAGATCTTATAAGATTACATCCGTCTCTACTTGGCAAATTTTGGGAAAAAAAGGTATGCGATGGTATAAATGGTTGCTTGTGAAAGAATTGTGAAAATTTTAAAAACCCAAAAACAAAAAGATTTGGACGTCTAATGTATACCGAGGAAGCAAATTTATCCAATGTTTGTGCGATGAGAACACATTAGCTGTAGGAGAAATTTGATGTTCTGAACAAGTTGCTGCATGTGAGAAACAAATAGTTGTGCGAATTGAAATTGATTTGAAAAATTCAAAATCAGGAAAAAATAATCGGAAAAAAGTTAAACAATAGTTGAAGAAGTTTAAACTTCTTCGCACGCAATAATTGGCCTCGCTTTGTGTTAAAAGTACCAAAAAAGAGAAATTGGTTGTGCACTAAAAATCGATAATTTTTTGAAAACGAAAAAAACGTATTCACAAAACAATTTTTTATTGTTTCGACCTTGAAAACCGGAATTGAAAAATAACAGAGAACAACAGAAAAGATGAGAAAACCCTTCATATACCTCAAATGGCTGGAGTCACTTCAAAAGGCAGAAAAAAACCTGAAAAAGTTTTAGCCAATTTCAAAATTGTATTCATTAACGCGTTCGAAAGCTAGCTGCTCTTCATTAATAAAAAATAACAAAGAAGAGTGGTTTTATTGCAGTCCTTAACTTTCCTAAGAGCAACCGTAGTTAATTTCAATTGATCATGCAATCAGAAAATTGACAAAGACTAAAACATGGTTGAACAGATTTATTTCCCTTTCAATTTTACCAGACTTTGTCAGAATATTGCGAAATCTTTTAAAGATTATTTTTGTCTCCACTTGGAAAATTTGAGGAAAACATGGGTATGCAATTGTATAAATGTTGCCTGTGAAAAATTTGTTAAAGTTTTAAAAACGCAAAAACATGAATATAACACAAGGAGACAAAACAAGTGATGCATTAAAATCCAGTAAACCCAGAAAACAAAAAAATATACAGTGCACATTTTTAAATTGTTTTGACCTTGAAAAATTGAATTGAAAGAATTAACAGAAAAAAAACAGAAAAGATGCGAAAAACCTACTTGTACCTCAAATGGCTAAAATCGCTTCGATGGACAGAGAAACCTGAATAAATTTTACTTTATTTCAAAATTGTGTTCATAATAGAGTTCGAATTTTAGCTCATCAGTAAACTAAATATCATCAAAAAGTGTCATTTTATTTGCAGTCCCTAACATCCCAACCGTACTTAATTGTAACTCCTCAAGCAGTTGGAAAGATGACAAAGAATGCAACATGTGTGAAGAGAATTTCCATAGAGCAATTGTTCTGAATATTCGTTTTTGTTGTAAGGCAACTGTTCTTAATTCTCTGACAATTGTAATTTACTCTGTCACAGGTCTCTAAAAAAGCATATAGTCAAAGGTTTCTGAGGTTTCTCTTGTTTTTTTTCAAAGTCTCTTGACTGAAGGTCATTAGCAGACTGTATGTTCCTTCCAAACCGCATTCTGTCTTGTTTGGTAAAACAACTTTTGTCTGGCTTGCTTCGGATAGTATAAAGAAAGTGATTGATTCTGAATTTTTGGTAGCCCCCTCCGTAGAGAGGCAATTTCAAAAACTTTTTTAATTTTTATTTTCTGAAAACCAACATTTTCTATTGAGTTGTGCTGGGATCAACCATAGTGATGCTATTTTGTTTGTTCAGCGTTACTAACGAATCCGGTGTTGAGAACCATCTCAATGGTATAGTGATATTTCCTCTTTAGCGTCTCGTCGTTCTGCAGGCGTTCCAGGGAATTGAGATGCTCCAACAAGAGAGTAATTGTTCGAACATTTCACGCCGTCCTCTCGCCACAGAAAGTCCATTTCGTATCGATCAACAGTGAAACGTGTAGTTACTTCCATCATCCTGATCACTTCCTGTACGACCTGAGGATTTTGAGGAGTGGGACTTAGTTTCTCACCACTTTCGCTGCATGTTTTGTGGCGCGCGGACCAATCACGTTCCATGCACTCTTTGAACTGAGTGCTCACGGAGTATTTTTGTCTACTAACTCAGTGAAGTTCAGGTTTTGATAAGAATCGTAGCAGTCTTGTCAAAGTATGACTGGAATTTCATTTAGTTTTTTAGGTTCGTAAATTAACGGTAACGTTTCTAAATTCTTGAATTTTTTCCATCTGGTTACCAAACTTCAATTGTTTGTGAAAATAAAAGTATACTGTTTTCAAGGTTCGTGAATTCTCATTAGCTGAAACAACAGTCAGTAATAATCTGGTCTTTGACCTCTTGTTATCCAAGGATCCCTGCTATTGATGGGGATCACTTTTTCTTTGAAGTTGAAGTTGGACTTAATTGACTTGTCTGAGTTTCCAGATTCCAGTACTGCTAGCTTATTTTGGCGTAAATCTCTGTCCGTCAGTTTAGTTCTAACCACCGGAGACCAGCATGAGAAACGGTGGTTGATTTTGATTAAGTAGAACCTAAAGGACATATTGTTGTTTCTTTTTTTAAAACTCACTGTAAAAAAGATCGTAGTGTTGCCTTCCAAATGCACTGGTTTTTGGCTTATTGCGGCTTTTAACTTTATTTCCTCGGAAGGATTTGTTCATCTATGCTAACTCATTTTCACGAATAACTCCTTTCAAGGCGATCCGCTCTTTGAAAACAGCAAGCTCTTACCTGGCAGCAGTCAGCAGTCTTGAAGATACTGCATCCAGTGTTCTCTCAATTGAATGGAAGGTTTTCTCTTTGTAAACTAAACAACCCGTCAGTTGGAAGGTCGAATGTTTTTGAAGTTAGTTTGACCTTTTTATCACAATCATCAACATATTTGCGAATCAGATTATACTGCGCTAAAATTTTGTTTAATTTTTTTTTCGATTTGGGTTGTGACTATTAAATCTGATGAAATTGACTGCGGTGGGTGGATGATTCAAGTCCCACGCAATCTTTAATATGAATGCTCACGGGTTACTTTTAATTTCTAACCCCCTGTATTCTTGTTTATGATAGATGCAGCAGCCTTATCCAAGGATAACCTGAGCTTGGTTCAGGGTGTTCTTTTGTTTCCGCATGCTTATTGTCAAAAGTAACACAAGGAAACGAGACAAGTGGCGCAGTAAAATACAGTAAACAATTGAAAACAGAAAAGAACTGATTGATGGCGCCGTTTGTAGCTGTTTCGACTTTGAAAAACAGAAATGAAAAATAACAGAGAACAGTCGAAAAGATGAGAAAAACTTCCCATGCCTCAAATGACCAGAATCACTTCAATGAACTTAATAACTATTTGAAATCATCTTAGGCCTAAAATGCAGTAAAAACCGGAACAAGGTTTAGCTTATTTTAAAGTTGCAATTAAATATGCGATCGAAAGATTTTACTCTCTTTCAAATTTACAGCAGTTTGTCAGAAAGTTGAAAAATTTGTGAGACTATTGTCGTCTCCACTTAAAAATTTTCAGGGAAAAAACTTGGATATGTAATTCTATAAATTGTCGCCTGTGAAAGAATTGTTAAACTTTCAAAAAACTCAAAGACTAAAATTTACAAAAGAAGACAAGACGGGGTGCATTAAAATCCAGAAAACAAAAAAAAACCTATTCACAGCACAGTTTTGAATTGTTTCGAACTTGAAAATTTGAACTGAAAAATGAAAGTTGAGAAAAACAGAAAACATGAGAAAAGCCTACCAATACCTCAAATGGCTAAAATCAATTCAGAAGGCAGAAAAACCTGAACAAATTCTACTTTATTTCGAAATTGTTCCATAAATGCGTTCGAAATTAAGCTGCTCATCAGTAAACTAAATAACAAAGAAGATGGCTTTTTATTTGCAGTCCCTAACTTACCTAAGACCAACCGTAGTTAATTGTAACTTCTCCAAATTGATTTTATTTAATTGTAATTTTTCAAGCTGTTGTAGAAATGCAAGTGTGAACAGATTTTCGAAGAAGCAATTTAATTTGAATTTCGTTATTGCTGTCAGGCAACTGTTCTTAGTTCTCTAACAATTGTGTTTTACGATGTCACAGGTCTCTCAAAAAGCATATTGACGAAGGTTTCTGAATACTTCTCATGTTTTATCAAAATCTGCAAATTGACTGAGCGTATCTAGCAGATTTGTGATTTTTTAGTACCCTCCACAGACCAAGATTTCCTATCAAGTTGTGCGTGGATCAACAGCAGTTTGCAGGATGCAATTATGTTCGTACGATGCAATTATGTTTGTTCAACGTTCTTACCATATCCGGCGTTGAGAACCGCGTCAGCGGTATAGTGATAATTTTTCTTTAGCGTTTCATTTTTCTGCAGGCGCTGTTCTAGAGAATTGAGCTGATCCAACCAGAGAGTAATTGCTTGACAATTTCGCACCTTGCTCTCGCCACAGAAAGCCCAATTCGTGTCGTTCACCAGTGAAATGTGCATTTATTTCTAGCATTCTGATCGGTTCCTGCTGGACCTTCAAATGTTCAGTGATACAGCAGTATGAGGCGTGGGACTCCGTTTCCCAACACTTTTTCTGCACGCTTTGCAACGAGCGGCCACAAAAGTCAATCTTATATCTGAGTGCTCAAGGAGTAGGTTTGTCTTCTAACCCAGTTATATGTAGTTAAGAATGAAAGTCGTAGCAGTCATGCCAGGGATGATTTTAATTTCATATAGGTTTTTAGGTTCATAAGGTAACGGTAACCGTCTCTCAATTCTTGATTTTTTTCCGTCTGGTCATCCAATTCTATTTTTTTTTGTGAAAATAGAAGTACAATTTTATTAAGAGCTGCTTTCGAGGCGAGTCGCTCTTTAAATCAATCCATTCTTACCTGTCAGCGGTCGACAATCTTGCAGGTACTGCAACCATTGTTCTCTCAACTGAAGAGAAGCTTTTCTTGTTGAGGAATTTAGCCAACATTCTGATTGAGTGTCCATTGTTATTAAAATTAAATTATGTTTTTGTTCCACAATCAAAACAAAAATCTGATAATTCTGCGCTTGAATGTCTGTATATATTATTTATTTTAGTTGTGACAAATGAACCTTATATTATTGACCTATCGCGTAATATACCCCAAGCTTAGTAGAAGGATTGTAAGCTCGAAGCATTTATTGATACTGACTCTGTTGTTTGACCAGTGAGACTGGTCTCCAAGTACTGCATCTTTTCAAGCTCGCATTTTTGATAAAAAATTCAAAAGATCTCTCCAAAAAATCACTCTGGCCAATCTATGGGAATTCCCGAAAGCATTGTTAGTTTATGTTTTGCTATGCCACTGGAACGAACGATCATCACTAGCTGATAAATGACTTGGGTTAATTTGATTATTGCTGCGAGAATTTTCCTTTACACTCTGTCTCCAGTTTTGATGTTGATTTTTTTTTTCAAATGAACCGTTTGTGTAATTCTAGCTATGCTGACCAGTCACTGTAACCGAAACTGATGTCTGTGTCGTCAGTTTGTTTCCCAGTTCCATACATCAGATCTGGGAGTAGATGCTCTCGGGTGATACCTGAATAAGTTGTCTGGCTTGACATGATTGATATTGTCTGGAGTTTTCGTGACTTGAATGGTGGACAGTGGTCAATTGAAGCGTACAGTTTTTGGTGTAGACCTCATCATTTTCTTGTTATCTTGTTTCCTGCTAATTGAGCTGTTTCTACGGCTACTAGAGATCTCAAAACTCTTGATCTTTGTTCTTTCAGTTCAATTCTGAGTCGCCTCAGTCGTTCCACGGCTTCTGTATTCTTCGGTGCTCTTCTCTGTCTCAGACTTAACTCTTGCTCGATTTGTCTCAGACGCAATTCGTGCTCCTGTTGTTGTCGATATAACTCTAGCCATTGGCGGAGCTTCATGGCTTCGCGTTAATTTTTTTACTTACTTTGCTGACAGTTTCGATCTCAGCTGTTCATCTTTTTCTTGTTTAGCCATCAGCCTCTCAAATTCCATTTTCTCCTTTTCAAGTTTTTTTGGCGAAAGCTATATAGCATCACTGAGTTATTTTCTACTCCTATCGGTATAAGACTTTCGAGAAAAAATTCAACTCTTATCTCTCCTCAATTGAAGAATTTTTTTGCGCTTCCAACTACGCTTTGGTTTGGATCAATTTCACTACTTGTTGTGAATGCAACTAGAAACGTTTTGTTACCACGATACTTGGTTTGCCCTTACAGTTTGGTTGGTCTCCGATGATAACTTCTATGGTCAATGAACTTTGTAAATCCTAGATTGCGAGCTCCTACTAGTTTCACAAATTGAATATGTTTTTCGTGGAAAATTTATCTAGCTATCATAAAAGCTGTATCAGTTTTTTAAGGATGTCTGACATTTGGACTCACTTGATTTTCTGCTCTCAGCCTATTTTCAACAAGTGAAATTTCTTTCTCAATTTTTTCGCTATCTTTCAAAAAGTTGTGGAGTTTCAACGTCTCTTTTCGATAGTCAAAAACTATATGCATTTTTGTTCACTACCTCAAAAATTTGTTAGTTCGCAAAATACTTCCCGCAAAACTTTACTTGTTTTTTTTCTGACAGATGTCAGGTTTCCGCATCAAAGATTTCAAAACATATAGCTTAGGACAATTGAAACTGCTGCTGTCTATTGTTTTTGACATTGATCAAGTAACGAAAAACTTCGAAAACATTTTTCTGTCGTCATTGTTCTGTTTTTTTTGTTAGGTTGCCCTACAACTGGTTAAAGTGTCCTTAAAACAACTTGAATAAATCAGATTGATCTTTCCCCAACTTCTTGAGGTGTCCTCCTGTCTGTCAATTGATTGCTTTTGACTGTCTAGTCGGACCTTCGCGGGCCATCCTGGCTGATTTGATTTGGTACACAAAATCGAAATGAAGATTCCTCGCTTTTCGTTTGCTGTTGCCTCAGGTTTGGCCGATTAACTGTTCTGGCACCACAACCTGACAATCAAATCAAATTTTACGCAGGGCTGGTTCTCCACGAAATTCAATTATCTAGTGATCTTGTCGAAAATATGAGTCGCCAGTTCGTTTCAAGCACTGTAACTTTAAGTTTGGATGAAGTTAACAGTATAACTGATAATAAACATTGTTGAATCTTATACAGAAGATTGCAAGTCTTCAATCAAGTGATAGACCATTGCTAACTTCTCGTAGGAAAGCTCAGCTAATAAACTTCGCGGTTTTTGTGATCTAGCAAAATTTTTTCACAAAGATTAATGTTGGTTAAGAATCAAAATATAGTCAATTTTGTGGCTTTTGACAATGAATGACGATGAATAGTGAACTTATATTTTTTTAGAATTTCAGCAACAATTGGAGAGCATACGAAAAACTTCACTTTGCACAATATAAGTATTAAAAACCACACAAATAGTTGTTATGCAATAGCGTTCGTTAGGTCCAGGAGAAACTTTGAGATTAACCTATTTACTTGGTATAAAGGTTTTGGTTGCTCCCGGTTCCCCGGCTTAAGATCGAAGCGCGGGATGGATAAATTTTTGGTGTCAGCAAGATAAATTCTTCAGATAAGGTCTTTTTTGGTTCTGCCAAATTCTAAGTTTTCAAGCTATTTCTTTTTTTGTTGGTTTGTTGGCTAGATCTTCTGCGCAGTTTGGGCGCCAGCATTTTAATGGTTTCAGTTGATAAAGCCCTCCTTGTTAGTCTGAGCGACGTATTCATTTTTGGCAGAAAAATACATCAAATTGAATGAATGGAAATTTTTAGATATTTGTTATTTTCTGAGCAGTTTTCAGCTGAAAAACATAAGCAAAAGTTCAAAAAATTAAACTAGTTTGCTTTTTTACATTTGGCAGATGTGTAACATTATAGGCCGAGTAGAAAATACCAAAGTTTTTGCAGCTTTGAATATTTATCTCATTTGGATTTATTCCTGAACTACCGGCTGGTTTTGAATTACTTCGATCTTCTTCTGCTCTATGCTAAATCTCAGCGGACACCTCTATTTGGATCTGCCATGTTTTGGTAGAGAATTTATGGCTGACTTGCATGTGATTTATGAATAAAAAGTGACCTCTTTATCAATACTTTGAATCTGAGGGATAATTCAGTAGCAAACAGTGTAGTTATAAAAAATTGATGTAAAAAACAGAAATTTTTCAGGTGTAATACGGCACGAAAAGTGATGATTTAGTTAACGTGCCCGGATTTCTCATCATACAAAGTTCCTATTAGTCTAACTGGGTCATATGCGATGCTTATTAGCTGCATTAATAACTACACTAGGTCATGTACGATTTGGATGAAGTCTTGGTAGTCACACAAAGTCCATATATTATTTCCTAGAAATCATACAGGGAAGAAACATAAAAATTTTGAGCTATAACCTAAAAACTGTATAATTTTTGTTTTCTATGGAAGCATAAAAAATTTAGAGATCTTACAAGGTTATATATGACACATAAAACATTGACTTGTGCCACAAATTCTCGTATAAGGCATTCAGAGGACATAAAATTTTTGAATCGCATACGCAATTCAAATTTAATTCTTCGTGCGCGCTAAAGGAATATCTATGCAGGTTGAACACATTTACTAAAGGAGTTTGTGGTTATATGAAGCATTGAGCATTTACAGGTATTGACCTAAATAGAGTTCACAAAATCACTTCTTTTGTGATACACTAAAAAACCCGTATAATATCATTTGCAAAGTTGGGCACTAAATAAAAGGGCAAGTCCAATTAGATAACTAAAGTTTTTATATTATCAGAATCAGTTGATACCTAAAAATGCTCATTTATAAGGCGCATCAAAAAATCATAAAAACTTAAGTTCGTTTTCTGAACAATTTCAGACCGCAAAATTTTTCTCTTAGCGCACACAGAGAATCAAATGTGATTTAAAAATGCAATACCATAAAATATTATGTCCTCTGAAAACATTATACGAAAATTTGTGGTGCCAGTCAAAGTTTTATGTGTCATAGATGACATTGTATGATTTCCAAGACAATTTTTTAATATACATAGGAAATGAAAATCATCCAGTTTTTATTCTTTGAAATTTTTTGTTTTATCCCTAAATCATTTCTTTGAAATCATATATGATCCTTGTATGACTACCAAGAGTTAAAACAAATCATTTATGTCCTAGTATGAATACTAAGAATCATATATGGCCTAGTGCGACTAGTAATAACTTTGTATGATGAGTAATGGGCACTTTGCCTTAGTCGTCACTAATGGTGCTTCATTACGCCCGACAAGCTATTATAACTACACTGTTCGCCAATGATTTATCCTTCAGATTCAAAGCATTGAAAAACCTGTCGAATTCTCTTTTCTGACTAATATAATCCAAAATAGTATTGGGCTCAGAAAATCGTATTTAGTTTCCCTAATGAAGAAATTTGAAACCTTGCAAGAATCTTGCCAGAAATCCTCTGTGCGAGGGAATGCACAGTTTTTCTCTTTTTCTTTCAAGAATCTTGCAAGATTTGATTCCATCTTGCAAGATTCTTGCAAAGTTTGCATCAATCTTCCAAAATTCTGGGAAAATTTTGAATCTTGTCAAAAAACTTTCCCGTTGATTTTGATTTTGTAAGTTGTTAATTAAACAATAGTTTGCTTTCAACATGTTCTCTAAAACATTAGTACCCTCATTTTCTTTTTGACTGGGTTGATATTTTGCAAGACTCTTTCAAGATTTATGGAGTTTTTGAATCTGCAAGGTTCTTGCAAGATTTGAATCATTTCTGATTAAAAACAGGAAATGATTGGCAATTGGCCAAAAACTTTAAAAAATGATTCTGAGTATAAAAAGCTTCATAAATCAATGGCTCGATTGCGCTGGTACATAAGGAATATAACAAAGAAACAGCGGTGACTGAAGTGTGTGATAACCCGGTTTGGCCCATATTAGATACCATACTTAAGATCATTTATTGTTTCATTCACGGAGGGTTAAATTTTCGTGTATAAATGGACAAAAGATTCGTGTATGGAGGTTAACATAAATGGTCTGGTGTATGGTATTCAAAATAGCCATTAATGAAAACTTCATGGTCATAACTGGAATGTTTATGGTATCTGCTATATGTACAGTTCTATGGTCTTGTGTGGGCCATTACAGTCTATGGTCTTGGATATGGTAAAAAAGACACCATAGAAAATTTTGTTTGTTCTCGAAGTTCAATGGCAACTACGACTTATTCGTTGTACAGCTTGATCCAAAAGACTTCATCTAAGATCACATTTAACTTTTTGTATGGTCTTATGTATGGTATCAAAGAAGTCATAAAACCATACATGGCTTACGTATGGTTTCCAAGAAACATTTATGGTGGTCAACCCGGGAACTTTGCTATAACATACTGTTTGACGCTAAGTAATTAAATTTTCTTATGGCAACAAGTTGTCCACCACAATTGCTTCACGCCAATTTTCGAGTATCAACCTTTGTTCTGGTCAAAGACTCGGCAACTCTTGACCAAAATTTGCACAGGACTCAGAAATTCTTTAGCAAGTCTTTCCCAAAACCTGACAATTTCCCAATACCTTAAACCTTGAGGAAGTCTTGGCCAAAACTTGGCGATGTCTTGAGTGCAGTATCGGTTACAAATTGTAGTGACGCACTTCTTTTGTTTCGTAACAAAAAGGGCCGCCATTTACAATATAACTTGACTAGATTTTTAGTTGGGAAGTTTCGGAATAAGATCACTAAAACAGACTACTGAAATTAGTTTAATGTGAACACATTAGGAGGATAGCTTTTGAATTAGAGTGATATACACTATGTAAGTCACGTGTGAAAACAAAAAACTCACCCCACTAAGAGTGAATATGAACGTAACGCACGGAATTCAGTTGAATATGCATGAATGAATGAGGAAAAGCAGATTTGAAGTGACTGTGACGCCTTATGGTCGTAAAAAAAAATCTTGAGGACGATATAATAAACCAAGCCGGAAAAAGTCCGGAAACGACTCGAAGTCATATCCCAAAAGAACAGGTTTTCTAGAAAACTAATATTTCTTCGCATAATTCATCAAACAAAAAATAACATAAGAAATGGGAAAATTTGATATAATTTTCATGTAATACAAGTACACATACAAACAAAGATTTTTGTTTCATATAATGAAAAGTAGTTATCCTATCACAAAATATAAGCTGAGCCTTAGTGAGCTCGCAAAAACCTATTTTTGAAAAAAAAGAAAGAAAATTGTAAAATTGCTCAGTTTTTTTTCCGATAAATTGCGGCGTAAGAGATAAATTTGTTGCAAATGAGACTTGCATTCTTTGTAGTAAACCAAAGCTACTAAAAAAAGTACTCATTAGCCACACGACTTAATTCAGCGCCTAAACTGAAACCCAATTAGGCTTAATTTCATCCAGCAATCGCCCTAATGAAATCGGATTATTCTGCTGAAAGATATGGAAAAATGATCAATCACTTTGCAATTAACTAACAATGATAAAATAGCAATTTTATATATCATTAAGACAAAAAATCGATTTGAAGAATCATTTACAAAGGCGAGCATAAATTAAACGTAATCTTAAGGATTCCGGCTAAGACTTTATACAATGATAACCTGAGTAATCTAATCAAATGCTTAAACTAGAATACAAAACGGTAGTTTTATTCAGCCTTACCTAGCTCTAAGGCAAATTCAGTACTGATTCAGAGTTTAACTCAGGCCCCATTTTGCACCTGTCTAGTTCAGAACTGATACATCTTCTGATTCAAAAGAACACTGAATATTTCTATGAACTTTGTTATTATTCAGAAATAACTGCACAATTCATTCTGAAATGTTTCCGAATCAGTACTGAAAATTAAGAAATCCACTGATCTTGTTAAGAATCAGTACTGATTGTCACTGAGCCTTAATTAATGATCATAGTTTTAATATAAGATTGTGACGGCCAAGAAAATAAATCTATCCATTAATTATCCATTCAATAAATTGCACGCCTGTTGAATTGTTGTCTCAAACTTTTCAATAACTTTCTCCACAAAATTTGCCTCCCATGGCTTGATAACAGACTGTTCAGGAGACGTAGATGTCCTAGTTCTGTTCTTCTTCTTCACAATAGAAGCTGCTTTCATCTTCACCCATAGAAACGAAGAAATATTCTGGACTTGATCGCTAACTGAGGCGATTAATTTAAGCAGTTGGTAGTAGTTCGAGATCTCTGCAATCGTCTTCAGCCTTCTCTCGCCAACCGGGTTCATTTTCCCATGAAAATCTTCCTTGTTATTCTTGACGATTGGAACAAATTCACGTAGTTTGCGAGTTAGCCGATCTATAAGTTCCTTGGCTTGTTTGTCTTCATTAGTTGCAATTTGAGCAGTTTTTTCCATTTTGTCGTGAGACGAGCACATGTTCTCAAATGAAACCTCTCCTCCCTCACGCAGCTGTTTCTTGAAGTCCTCAGCTGTTATTGAGAAGGCAAATGCAGAGGTAATAAATACTCCTGAAATATAGAAAATTCGATTCAAATTGATTGAACAAAAAGTTCAAATGTCATTAACGTTCAACAAATTGCAAAAAACTATACAAAGCATGTAGAAATCAATATCGCTGGCGAAAAAGCCCTAATAGATTCTACTATTTATTATTTCTAGATTCTTTTATCAGGTTTTTTCCAACGTATAATAATTGCGGCATACACGCTTTGATCAAAATGCTCAGACCTACCTCCCACTCCCATTACAATTCATTACAAAACAGCATCCTCATACTTTCATCAATTTTTCTGATCATGGCACTATTTGTTATGATCATGATACTATTCAGAATATAATTCTGTTTTTTTTTTCAATTTTCAGAATGATTTATAACCTGACCTTTGGCTGTGAAGCCTGATTTATCACAAGACCAGTGGCTGTGAAGCTTGATTTATAACCTGACCTTTGGCTGTGACGCATGATTTACAAACGGACATTCGTGTGCGAAGCATGATTTATAAACGGACCTTCTTCCGTGAAGCGTTACTTTTAAACGAATTTGTCTGTGAAAGATGAATAATAAACGCTCCTTTGTCTGCGAAGCTTGATCAACAATCGCGGCTTCGTCTGTAAAGCAAGATTCATACGCTTGCAAAGTAAACGAGGGCGATCTTCCAGCAACAATCACCACTTAAATCCACTACTATGTTTGATTTGACGGCTTTACTAAAGAGTCAAAATAAATTCACTTGGAAAACGTGAATTATAAAAAAAACAAATCCTTGCCCAAAATGAGACATCATACTCTTGATTCATTAAAATAAGCAATGAAGCCAAGGAGTTCCAATTTTACAAGTGAAATGGATATCACAAACTAATGAAATGGGACTAATGAATGAAAAAGAACTAGTGAAATGGTACGCCAATTCAGACTTAATTAGAATAATGACACTTTTAAAACAAATATGTTTTCAATTGCAATGATTTGTGATAAAACAAGTTTCAAAGCGGTTGGGGGGGGATGGGTTGACCTATCCTCCACTGCTGCTATCTCGAAGTGGGTATGGATATCGTCTCGATTCTTGCTCTGTCGATGTTTGCTATCTCGAAGGTATTATGTCCAATTGCAACTCAAAACGCGGAATATAAAAACCCTGATTCACATGAGCATAAAATGTCTCCGACAGTTGTCAGACATTTTCACCTTGGAATAAGGGTTCAGAGGAACCATAGGGGCCTCCAGTGGTTACTAAGCAGATTTAATGATGCATGTAACCGAAATAATCTAATGCACGGAAAACTTTCTTCTATCAAGATTTTCACTATAATTTAGACATCATGTACAATATGAAAGAACAGTATTGCCACTTTGTTTCCCGTAAGACATTATTAAAACAAAGGCACGTTTGTAAATGGTGCGTTATACGCAATGGTACGTTTGTAAAGGGAGCTCTGGATACAAATGTACGTTTGTTTATAAACTCTGCTTCTGTTGCAATGGTACAAGTCATGCTTCACAGATAAAAGTCAGGTTATAAATCGTGATTCACAGAGATCGGTCCTTAAACAAACCATGCTGTGCAGATTTTGTTCGTCTCCTTATACGCTTGGCATTAGGAACTCAATCCTTGCATTTGATGTAGTGTGGATAAGTACTGAAAACAATTGAAAAACAATGACGGAGCCCTGAATTGCTTTGGGATCAAACTTCGGTTGGACCAACAGGCTCTTTTACGCGCGTTTATACATTCGGATCCCTCTCATCCCTAAATTTTATCATTCAAAGTTCAAAAACCTGAAGCTTTAAAAAGCAATAAAGGATCGAATTAAAGCTTGAATTATTGTTGGATAACGAATGGCATCACTATAAAGGCATGATGCCAAAGAAGTGACAAAATGTTAACGCTTCCGATTTGCGAAAACGCCATGAATAGGCAAGCTTCTGGCTGATCAACTGAGAAGTTGGATCTGTTGGTGTTACTGTGGATGCGGTCAAGGTTGAGAAAAAAAGCAAAAAGCAACAAGGCAAAAACTGACAGGTCCACAAACAATTTCAATTAGTTTAGTAGTTCGTCACAATTTAAAACTTGTTTTCGTCCTTTTTTGAGGTTTTTTATCCTTTGGATTTCAAAGTAAAAAAATGCATAAAAATTTTGGAGATGCACAATTTAAAACAACACTTTTAAAGTTATCATTTTTATCAAGATGGTCACAACTGAAAAGTTGTAATAACTTATGAGATGAGAATGAATCAATAATGAATCAAGAAGGAAAACGGTGTCATAGCTAGTCGAAAGTCTGGACAATGATCTGATATGAAGCCAAAAGTCACGAAAGAGGTCTGATTGGAAACCAATTGTCTAGAAAGTGGCCGGAATCGAAGTTGAATGACAAGAAAATGTTTGGATAGTAAGTCAAGAGTGCAGAAAATGGTCTGATATAAAGATAGAAGTCCAAAAAAGTAACTGATATGACTTCACTAGTCAAAAAAACTGGTCCGATAGAATGTCAAGAAACCGGAAAACATTCTGAAAGAGATATTTTCCATTTTTGCCCCCCAGCTCATTGGGTGCATATTATTTGCCCCCCAGACGCACGTGCCATATTTTCACATAATGAGTCACTATGTAATGGCACGTGCTCTGTATCTGGGAGCGCATAACGTACTGGGGGGAGGGGGGGCACAAATGGAAAAGATCCTCTGGAAGGAGAAAATCCTGAAAAACATAGAAAATCCTGTTTGATATGACGTCAAATGCCAACAAAATGATCTGACATGAGGTCAAATTCTGAAAAATTTCTATGATAGGAAATCGAAATTTTTGAATCTGGTCTGATTGCAAGTCAAGAGTCCAGACTATGGTCCTGAGAATGTTGTGATATGAACTCAAAAGTCTGGAAATTGGTTTGATTTGAGGTCAAAAGACCGGAATATGGTCTGATTGCAAGGAGAAAGTCGAGAGAAAGGTCTGATTTGAAGAGGAAAGTTCGGGAAGAGGTCTGATGTCAGATAAGAAGTCAAAAGTCCTGAAAATAGTCTTATTGAAAAACAATTATTGTAAAATGTCTTATCTGAAGTCAAATTATCAGAAGACGATCTGATAAGAAACAAACTTCCAAAAAATGTTTTGATTGGAAATCAAATTCCGCAGGATGATCTGAAATCCAGAAGTCGGAAATCCAGAAGTTGGCCTGATTGGAATTCCAAATTCCAGAAAATGACGTGATAGCAAACCAAGAGTCCAGAAAATTGTCTGATATAAAGTCAATTGTCCAAAAAATGGTCTGATTGGAAATTAAAGTCCAGAAAAGGATCTTAAAAGCAGTAAAAGATCGAGAAATTTGTCTGCTTGTAAGTTAAAGCCCGGAAAAACTTTGATTGGTTGTCTAAAGCCAAGAAAATGGTGGGAAATCATAAATCCACAGAATGATCTGATATGAAGTTAAATTTCCAAAAAACGTTCTGATAGGAAATCAAATAACTGCAAGTTGGTCTGATATGAAGTAAAATGTCCTTAAAATGGTCTGAGTTGAATTCAAATGTCCTAAATTGGACTGATATGCAATCAAAAGTCCGGAAAATGATCTTATTTAAAGTCAAAAGTCCAAAAAATAAACTGATAGGAAGTCAAAAGGTCGGGAAAGGCCTGACAGAAATTCAAAAAACCGCATGATGGTCTGATATGTTGTCAAAATCCGGAAACAAAGTCTGATATAAGATCAAAAATCCAAAAAGAGGTCTTATTTGAAGACAAAATTCCGGAAAATGGTCTGATTTGAGATCAGAAGTCCAAAAAAATGATCTGAAGTCAGGGTCCGAAAAATGGTTCAGTTTCAAGTCAAAGTTCCAAGAAATAAGAAATAATCTGACAGGAAGTCAAAAATCTGAAAAATGGCTTTATAGAAAATCAAAAGTCTAACCAAAAGTCTATAATTTCGTCTAAAATTAAGTCAAATGTCCGGAAAATGGTCTGAATATCAGTCAAAAGTCCAGAAAAAAGTCTGCTAGGAAAGTAAAATCAGGAAAATGGTCTGCTGGGAAATCAAAAGTCCAAAAGATGGTCTGATATGAAGTCAAAAGTCCAGAAGATTGTCTGATATGAAGTCAAAAGTCCAAAAATTAGTGTGGTAGGAAGTCAAAAGTCCGGAAAAGGGCTTGATTTGAAGTCAATTGTCCCAAAATAGTCTGACAAGAATCTCAATGTTGGGAGAGTTTTGCCATAGGGAGTGAGAATAGGAAAAATGGTCTGATAGGAAGGCAGTTTCTGTGAAGGATGCCTTCGCCTATTTGCCTTCGCTTTGATCAGCTGCCCGGGTCAGTTTTTTGTCAAAAAAAAATTAACATTAGCGGTGAATAGTGGTGAAAAAGTACTTTTTTCACCGCAAAGCGCCCGCATCTTTTAGCGTTGAATGCGGTGAAAGCGGTGAATTTTTGTAAGATTTGCGGTTTTTAGCGGTGAAGATTTTGTTCACCGCATTCATCAGATATTTTACAAAAAGAAACTTCCGTGCACGGGTTCGAACCTCTCACCTCCTGCATTTTACCAACTTCGTACTCAACTGCCCCATCACTCACTTGTTTCAATGATATTTCTTGTGAATTTCAGATAAGTGTTGAATTTAGAGGTGAATATTTGTAAGGTTTGAGATTTTAGCCTTGACAATTTTTTTTTCATCGTTTTCTGCTGGTAGCGGTGAAAAGTTTTCTTTCACCGCTTAAGAGGTGAAAAAAAATTTTTCATCGCTTATATATTTTTTGTCAGCGCATTCATTGCATGGAGCCCAAATCTTACATTTTTACTCAATACATTGCAAATCTTACATCTTCTAGCGGTTTTTAGCGGCGACACCTCGATCCGGGTGGTTAAAGTTTAGTTATATCGCCAGTGGCTACGTGAAGCAGATCTTTTTTTTACTCGAAGTGTATTTTTAAGAGCGCGTTGTCATTGCTTTGTCAAGGGTATACTCGTGAATATGTATTCTTAATTGACAGAAAAAGACCATACTATCATAAAATCCTTTATTTGGTCTCTTGGAAACTTGAATAACGTTTCTTGACCAAAAAAATCGGTATGTACGGTAGATCTCAGAGTAAATATTTTCTAACCTGGATGTGTTGCGCCAGGCGAAGGTTCAATGTGGAAAGAAGTTATCTGATTATTCTGGTCATCTAAATAAACAAAAACAACGAGGAAAGAAGTCATCAACATATGTTATCAGTTGTAACAAATTCAAGGCCAGTTTACTTAATGGCAGTTAAGGTCAATTGACTCGTAAAAATCATTAAGATTCAGAAACTTTAAAAGCTTTTTAATCAACTAGACCCTCTCTTCTTCCGAGTCACCGGTTCTTTTATCTATAACAAGACGGCTCGCACGAGACTGTGCGTAGCAGAGAATGTTCCAACGTGCCTCTCAAGGTTGTCAAAAAACTCTTTACTCTGAGCCGGAATGACCTTTTCACTGTCAACTTTTCCGGTGCTGGCTTGAGTGAAACTTTTAGTAGAAAAAATGAAAAATTCAGATTTTTTTTAATTCTCTCCAAAGTTTTACAATCATCGAAAAAGTCGCATTTTGTTAGTTTTCATCTGACGTTGTTCTGTTTCAACCAACTCTGGCTAGTGAATTCGGGCGAGTGGTCGCTTCATGTTTTAACAAATTTTAGATCAAATTGAGAAATTATTTTCAAAAGTCATCCAATCAGCAGATCAGGAGTACGGAACTGTTTTGAAACACTTTTCTCGTTTTTTTTGTTCTGATTTCATCTACGTTTTTTCTGAAGCTGTAAAAAATTTCCATATGCGAAATAATGAAGTAACAGTCAAATGAAACTCTTAGTTACCTGGACCATAAGGTTTTATAAATTGTTATGCAGTAGAGAAAACAAATAAATTGTCACGCAATAGAGAACAAAATTCTACTTCAACGACAAAATTTTTACACTCTTTATAAAATTTGTGTTAAAAAATTCAACGGACTCCTGTCTATATTTGATTCTGACGTCTATGAGACCAAAAAGTTCAACTAGAGAACAAAAGCATCCGGGAGATATCCGGTTTTTTTACCGTAGAGACTCGAATGTTAAAAAAAACTTTTTTCCCGTTCTTTCCCCAGGAAGATTCTTCTCTGGCTATGATTTTGCTTTACCCTTAAGGAACTATGTCAATAAGCTGAATGTGAAATTGAACATCGTAAATACTTAGAAGCAAGATTATCGTTCAAAAGGTGAACTTATAAGAATTTTTAAAAAAATTCAGTTTTTTAGTGTCCTGATTTGTTTCTCAATGGAAGCCAAAATAGACTACTCACTGCTCCATGTCTTTTGTTAACAGGAAAGCACAATCAACTGTACACAAGTTAGCCGCTAATATTGGAACCTCATTTTAAGCGTCATGATTTTTCAACAGAAAACAGAAGGGGACTTTTTATTTTTTTCTTCTTAAAACACAAAACATTTCTGTTACTATGGTATCAATTTTCCCATATTTGCTCACCTATCTAAGTTTTTCTTTCTGCCAGTTTTCAAATAAAATGTGGGATGTGAGCTAAGCGTAAGTGCCCACAGAAATGTTCAAATGCTGGCTATGTTGAACCGAATACGAAACAAAGATGAACAGAAGAAGGTATGACCAGGAAGGTTGCGGCAAGACAGATATCAGCAAAGTTATTCAGCTTTATGTTCTCTATTGAAAAAATGTTTCCGGCGTGTTTTTGTATAAATCGGGTATCAAACATTGTCTCAACTGAGTTCACATTAAAGCAAACAAAACCAAAAGCAAACAGCTAGGAGGAATTTTATTTTTGTAATATCAACTGAACACTTCAAAACAAAGAAGAAGAAACCGATAATCGTAAGATAAATGTAAAAATGTAATGATATACGATTGGATAGTTTCTAAATAATAACTTACTCATCTTCCAGAATGATCACTATTGTGAACTAGCAAAGTAAATGGCTCAAAATATTTTTGATCATCTAGCGTACTATGACTAAAAGAGTTGGTTCTTTGTTTATCCGTTTTTCTTTGATTTTGATATTATGACACTCGCCTTTTTCGCTACTTTGCATAAATCAGTACGTTAACAGATTTAAACCCATTCAGTAGAAACACTGTGTGAGTTAGGTGGGGGCGAAATTGAAAACGTATGACCTAAATAAACATAAAACAAAACCAGGAGGTAAAAGTAATTTAGGAAAGCCGGACTTATTCGGTAAACGACTCAAAGCATCCTCTATGTTAAAAAACAACCTTTTCAATTATCTGTTTTCTCCTTGTCTGCCAAATAAAAACTAAAGTGAGCCTAAAAAACATAAAATTTATCCAAGAAACCAACTGAAACAGAAAATTAGTAATATTTATTTATTTCTTGAGATACTACAAGTACATCTATCAGCAAAAAACTACCTTGCAATGAAAACCATCAAACTGCTCGCGATGCCAAACTCAAAAATCTTTCTTTTTGAGAAAAATAAGCAATTTGTTAAAATTGGCGGAAAAACTTTGGAATATGATTTGGAAAAGATTTTGTTAAAATTGGCGGAAAAAAACAGCTAAAACAACATCAAAACGTAGCAAACTGTGCGAATTCTGAGAACACACTTGAAGTCTTTGAACACTTGAAGTTATTGTTACAGCAAAACTACATAACTACGAAGAACAAAACAACAAAAAGTTAATAAAAAAGTACGTTCCCGGCCCCAATGCTTTTCCTGTTTAGCTTGCATTTTTCCGCCTTAGTTCGCTAATATCTCCTTTTTCATCTACAATTAAACGTGGTTTTTTTAAAAAAAATCAGAGCTGGTTTCTAAGGACTACAAAATGATGTTTTTTCCACACCGATGCCTCAAATAAGGGAAAAATGACTGAAGAAAAAAGACAGCTTAGCATTTATAATTCTCTTTTGAAACAAATATTGGAACAATAACGCTAAAAATAAGCAACAGTAGGACATAGTTTATATAATCTGCACTTCTTTGGAGTGGATTTGAGACAGAAGAGGCAGCTTTTGACAATGATTTTAGCTGACAAAATCTGAGGAGTGGATCAAAGTGGGTGGTTTGTTGTTCTGTGTTTATTTCGCTCTATTCGAGAGAGCAAGACGTTTTTGTTTCATGTCCTTATAGTAGAAGTTCGTTTAAGCTATAACAAAATTTCGGAATTGAAAGATATTTGTTTGAAAATAATTGGTTTCCGTTGTTTTTGTTAATATTTTCGCAATTTTGTTGAAAGATTTTGTCATTTTAGCTAAAAATTTGTTTAAAATCTCAAAGTGTTATTGCTTTTAGCTTTAAAGACGAAAGAGTAATTGTAAACTGTCTGAAAAAGCTTTTTGGTCAATTTCAAATGATGGTGACTGTTCCCTCATTGATGTTTAAAGATGGCTCAATTGAAATTACCTAATATTTTTATTGAAAAGAGGGTTTTTACGGCATCGACGCCTTTTCTATTAAAATTTCATTTTTTCTTCATTTGTTTTTATTTTTTCTCTTTCAAGAAGAATTCTCAATTTTGGCAGGTCTCAGAGTGTTTGCTACAGAGGATTAACTGAGCTATTAACTTGTTTTGTGTTATCTGATGAGTTCCTCGACTTTGAAAATTTTTGTTTTCAATAATGTAAAGGGTTTTTTTTCGTTTTGCATTGCTATTCCCTTATGTCTATTTGATAACTAGCCTTAATGTTCATATAATCAAATGATTGGGGTTGATTTGAAGCACAGTTGGACATATCTAATTGTGTCGGAGAATTTATTATCATTTTAACGGCTTCGGCACTGGTTTCTTGAAGAACTTTTAGTTCTGTTCCTAAATTTTGTATATTTTTATTTCTTTTTACATAGACCTATGACATATTTTGGATACTGGCATAAGTCAATGGCTTCAATACCGGTGTACATGAGAATTTTGAACAATTTTTATTAAATTCTAATTGCTTTCATAACCTTGGAATTGAGAACGTACAAAAGTGTCAACTTTCAGTAGTGACGGGTCATAAATCACATTAGTGTTTTTCAAAATGGTGCAACTCAGCATATCTAGTCCAGTCTGCCAATACATTTTGGTGTAAACGGCTTCGAAGCCGTTTTCTCGCAGAAATTTAGATAGTTTTTTTTTCATTTTCTGCTGTATATGTCCTTTTTTATAGACATTTGAGATCATATTGATTTTGGCAGGTCTCAATAACCTCCTATCGAAATGTAATTGGACCAACTGAATGATTTCAGCTAATAACTAGTGGTTCTCATGACTTTGAAACTAATTGTTTTCAAAAAAAATGCAAGTTTTTTATCATAGCCCTTTCATTCTTTTCAGATTCATTAAAGACAGGTCCTCTATCGTTTTAAAAAAGACGAATTTAGTTTGGTTAAATTTGTTTTGTTGGATGCTTTTTGGACTTTTTTTCTAAGTATTTTTTTTTTAAAAAAAAAGACGTTAAATTTCTGTCGTAAAAATTACTTGTTGATTATATTTGACTTCGTTGTTTGTCTGGATTTGTAGTCTTATCAATGACCGTTCTCATCCGTCCTCCCATGGGTTCATTCTTCCATTTGTTTATTTGTTTGAGTTTAAACCTTGAACACACTTTTGTTCATACAACATTTATTTTTGAGCAGTATGTTAGTTTTTGAAAATTCACCATCTATTCCTCATTTAGTAGACAGTTAATTCAAAAATGTGGATTAGCGTGGCAAGAACATTATGTGCAAACTGACATTACCAAGCCTCCTATAAAATATCACTATCAGTTTATTACAATAATTTAAAAGCAGTGTGAGAATGGGCGTAGAATATCAATCCAAAAATTGATTAGGCCAAGACAATTATTGGAAACAATACCCAAAAATCTAAAATAAAATTTTTTGAACATTAAGTGACTTCTAATTTCACATAACAAAAAAGTACTCCAAAAATAACATGACATCATTTGGTATTCAAACTGCTTGGAAATTTTCTTTACATTGGAATTAGATTTCAAAGTACATAAAAATATTGTTCAAACTATTCTAGAATTTCTATCCCCCCTCGCTAAAGGACCGAAAACCGCTTTATTTCCATCTAGAATTGCCTCACTTTTCTTTGGCTGGACAAACTACACAACTTTGTTTTGCCCATAATGCGCTGTCGGAAATTTTTTCAATAAAAATAAGCTCTAAATTGTTCTTCAAGTTTGAAATTATAGCGAGAAAAATGCTGAAAATTATCTAAAGTTAAAATATTTGATATAATAATAAATTGCTCTGAATAAAGTGCTCTTAAACGTAAACAATTCATTGTCTCTAAAAGTAGGATCTCAATATTTCACATATCTTACCTGAATTAACGCCATCTGCTACTCTGAAAGACCCACTGTTTCCACCCGCACTCATATAGATATATAGATGTTGCTTTAACCCAAACCGTGCAGAAAAAGTTTTTCCGTGAAATTTGCGGTATAAAGTACCACTAAAGCCACAGTAGAAACGTGAATTGTTAAAATGTTTATAATTTGTTCACGCACAACAAGGTACAGATATACTGTATAGTTTTTTAATTGCGTGTGAGACTGTGTTGTATATACAATATTGCTTTTTTTCTTCAGACTGAAAACAAACAACGTTTTGCGTGCGCACATGAATAAATTCTAAGCTTTTTTCTTTTTCACGTCGGTTATAAAAAGCTGAGTATCTTTCAGCCTAAAGCGGCGGCAGCCGAATAATTAAATCTTACGTTTAACTCGAAATTCGTCTCGCATTTTTTTTATCCATCGGAAATGCGTACGCTTTTTGTACTATATATAGATGCAACTATATTATACTGAAAAATATTAGACATTATTTCGCCATAACAAGGTTTGATTAAGTCTTTTATGGTTTTTGAGATGTTTTTTTTTTGGTTTTTAAGACTCTTGATCAAGGTAGCAGCTAGTTATTTGTCTGACATTCGATGGATGACCAGTCAGAACAACAACAGGATATAATATACACTATTTCAGATTCTGTTTTGCCGGAAAGTTCGGTTGAAAAACAATATTTGTCTTAGAACAGCCTCGAAGATGAGTTGTTTTTCTGGTCTGCCATCAAAGTTACACAGAAAGTGTTATTATTTATAACTTTTTGTATACATATTGTTGAATAATTCAATACCAGTCAAACAACATTCAAAGCGTAAACAAATCAAAGGTCAGAAACCACTCTTTCAAGAGATAGCTGCAAAAATTTCAATGTTAAGCGTTGAACCATAAATTTGAGTTAAAAAAAGAGTTTAGTTTTGAAGTGTTTTTATGTTTGCTAAATTTATTAATTGATGATAATAATGATTCCCAGGTTTAGGTCCAGACCCAAATTGAGCTATGATCAGACTATGCAGACTGAAATGACCTCTGATCAGACTTTCCAGACCGAAGTTACCTCTGATCAGAGCTTCCAGACCAAAATGATATCTGATCAGACTTTCCAGACCAAAATGTCCTCTGATCAGACCGAACCCAGACCACTGTCCAGACTATAGTGCGCTTATGATCAGACCCAATTCAGACCATTGTCCAGACTATAAACAGACTATGATCAAACCATCTTCGGACCATGGTCCAGACTCAATTTCAGACCATTGCCCAGACCTTAATCAGACTATGATCAGACTCAAGTGCGCTCAAAATAGTCTGATCAGAGAAAGATTTTAAATATAAACAAATCTTTTAATTTTGCTATAATATATTCATTTCATTAAAACTGGTGTTTGCAGTATTAAAAACATCTAAGGAAAAGCCAATTCTGAAAATATTGCCAATGAAAACGAAACCTAACTGTTGAGAACAAATTTTTTTTTTACCATACCCCTTAGTTCATATATCTGACTCAATGGATGAACTTACATAGCTTTACACAAGAAACGTCGTGGTCTTCAGTTAATCAAAATTTTCTCTTGAGGGGACCGGCATTTGCTGTCAGCTGGACTCCTTGTTTCTAATCAGAGTCATCGGACTTTAGATGAGTCTCTGATCGGAACGCTGCTTTATAGTTGCCTCTTGGCGGAGCCAACATCCCTCAATAAAGAAAAACAAAAAAAAACTGAAAAAAAATGCACTCGAAATCAGACCTTCCAGACCGAATTGACCTCTGATCAGACCGAACCCAGACCATGGTCCAGACCATAAAGACTGTGATCAGACCTTCCAGGTCGAATTGACCTCTCATCAGACCGAACCCAGACCATGGTCCAGACTAAAAAGACTATGATCAGACCGTCCAGACCGAATTGACCTCTGATCAGACCGAAATCAGACCATGGTCCAGACTATTGTGCGCTCGAACCGCTTTCCAGACCCTGTAATTTCGGTCTGGGAACAAAGGGGTGTGCGCTCGATTGGGTCTGATCATAGCTCAAATTGGGTCTGGACCAAAACCTGGGTTATCGACTTCAAAAATTATCGATTTTGACTAGATTCAGTTTCTCTTACGAGCCCAGTAGGTGGCTTATTTCCAAACGCTTTTAAAAACTTTAACAGGCTCAAAAAAAACACTGGAAATGTAGGGTGACAACATACATTTCTGACGCCCTCAAAAAATAACAATGAGAATGCAGTGCAGCTCTACATTAAAAATGAAGGAACAATGAGAGACATCAAGAAGAGTCTAGACCCAGACCTTGCTCACAGTGAGTTCAGTGAGTTTCAGCGCTGTACCATTGACTTTCAATAGTAACCATTGCTGAACCAGACAAATAGAAGTGTAAATACTTTTGCCAGTCTGCCCAGAGTCGATTAAGAAACATCCTGGTCTCTCCCTCTTCTTCGCAGCCTCTTTTACTTTATAGGTGAACACTGGACAGAATGTTTCACATTTCTCTTATCATCAGACTGTACGTACAAATAAAATAGCAAGTTTTGAAAAATTCGAATACCCTGATCTCATGAATTTTTTAAAATGCCGATACCATCAATAGCTATTCTAGCTCCAACTATAACAAATATTGGTGAATTTACATATTTGGGGTGGAGTCGGAGGTCGGAGGCGGAGGTCGATGGAGGTCGGTGGTGGAGGTCGGCGGAGGCGGATGTTGGAGGTCGGAGAAGGAGGTCGGAGGTTCGTGAGGGAGGTCGGTGGAGGTCGATGGAGGAGGTCGGCGGAGGCCGATGTCGGAGGTCGGTGGCGGAGGTCGGTGGAGGGCGGTGGCGGAGGTAGGCGGAGGTGGATGTCGGAGGTCAGAGGTTGAGGTCGGAAGTCGGTGGCGGAGGTCGGCGGAGGTGGTTGTCGGAGGTCGGTGGCGGAGGTCAGAGGCGGAGGTCGGTGGAGGTCGGCGGAGGTCGGCGGAGATCGTTTATGTCTAGCCGACCTCCGAAGGTTGGCGGAGATCGGTGGAGGTCGGTGGCGGAGGTCGGTGGAGGTCGGTGGAGGTCGGTGGTGGAGAATGGTGGCGCAGGTCGGTGGAGGTCGGAGACTGGTGGCGGAGGTTGTTGGAGATCTGAGGTCAGAGGTCGGTGAAGGTAGAAGTGGGTGGAGGTAGATGTGCGAGTCAGAATAAGTTGTGGTGTAGTAGTAAAAGTAGTAGTGCAACCTTCGAGCTTCGCCCGTAGGTTTTCAATCCCAGTGTTCATCAGTCTGTTTCCATTTATCGTTTTCCAGTGTCTGAATGGTAGACTCAATGGTTTTCATATGTGTTGTATTTCAGATTTCACTGTTGTTTTGTTTTAAATCATTTGTTTTTATTCATTTGTCTACTTATTTATATCCTTTTTGTTTTTTCTTAGGTACTAATTCCCGCCATTATCTTTTAACAAATCGAGCAACCGCTATATTCATCTTACGCATACAACCTCTTTTGCAAACTAGCCTGCGTGTATGATTCTTACTTCGCATACAAACCTGCCTCTATAACTCATCCTTTTCATACAAACCTGCGTCTTTAACTCATCCTTCTCATGCAAACCTGCGTCTATAACTCAATCTGTGCATGCAAACCTGCGTTTATAACTCATCCTGCGCATACAAACCTGCGTTTATAACTCATCCTGCGCATAATGACCTACGTTTATAACTCAGCTTGTGCATACTAACCCACGTTTATACCTCATCCTGTGCATACTAACCTACGGTTATAACCAATCCTGCGAATGCAAACTCCAGTTAAATATCCATCCCAGGCATTGAAATGGCAGATAAAGGCTATGAAATTTGCTAAGATATGTGTAAAATATGCCAGTATCAGAGCTCTTGTAAGACAGAAAACGTGATCAAAAGATGCTGATTCATTGCTGAAATGAAATGCAAGAAAACTCATGGGGGGTCAAAAGAACAGCCGCCTAATTGGCTGTTTTTCCTCTATTGAGACAAAAGATTGGGAATATTATTGGGCTGTTTTGGAGGAGAGTTATGTATCAAAAAGGATTTGGACAACCGCGCCCAAGGACAGAGATCAGGAAATTTGGTGGAGGGTTGTCATTAAGGTTAAGTTTTAACCTGTAATGTGTATATGTTTATTTTATTTCTATAGTAACTGCTGTTCATTTTCCAAAAACACACATCATTATTTTTTTTAAATATTTTGGGGTTTTTATTTGTAAAGATTGGACTCATTTAAAAAACCGCAATATTTGGAAATTTAATGAAAAAAACACAGTCTCTGAAAAAACCAACTTTTCTTTGTAATCTTCCACACCATTATCATCAAATCCATCAGGCTATTTTATATTGTTCTGTTGTTTCCATATTATGTTACTACTTTCAAAACTGTAATTAATTTCATATTTTTGTAGTATAATGTATAGACTTTTTATAATCCTCTATACCCATTCTTTTAGTAATTGTACTTCTAGTTGATCCTTTGAGCTCCTTCTCTTCTTCCCTTTTAACGGTAGTGTTGCAAAATGCCTTTGCATTCAGAAAATAAGCTTCTTTTGGTGGCGGAGGTCGGTGTCGAATGTCGGTGGAGGTCGGTGGCGGAGGTAGGCGGAGGCGGATGTCAGAGGTCGGAGGCGGAGGTCGGAGGTCGGTGGCGGAGGTCGGTGGAGGTTGGTGGCGAGGTCGGTGGCGGAGGTCGGTAGAGGTCGGAGATCGGTGGCGTAGGTCGTTGGAGATCGGAGGTCAGAGGTCGGTGAAGGTGAAAGGGAGGGGATGGAGGTAGATGTGCGAGTCAAAATTAGTTGTGGTGTAATAGAAGAAGTAGTAGTGCAACCTTCGGGCTTCGCCCGTGGGTCTTCAATCCCATTGTTCATCAGTCTTTTTTTAGTATAATATATAGTTTTTTTTTATAATCCTCTATACCCATTTACTTAGTAATTGTACTTCTAGTTGTTTCTTTGAGTTTCTTCTCTTCTTCTCCTATAACGGTAGTGTTGCAAAATGCCTTTGCATTCAGAAAAAAAGCTTCTTTAAATCTATCATCGGGTATTTCATTCTTCACCTTACCTGAGCGGTATTAACAATTCAGCCGAAATCGGGACAAGAGCCATCAATCACTATACCATATAATGCTGAATTTATATATTTGGCGTGGAGTCGGAGGTTGGAGGCGGAGGTTGGAGGCGGAGATCGGAGGCGAAGATCGGAGGCGGAGGTCAGAGGTGGAGGTCGGAGGACGGAGGTAGAGGTCGGAGGTCGGTGGCGGAGGTCGGCGGAGGCGGATGTCGGAGGTCGAAGGCGGAGGTCGGAGGTTGGTGGCGGAGGTCGGAGGTCGGTGGCGGAGGTCGGTGGAGGTCAGTGGCGGATGTCGGAGGTCGGAGGCGGAGGTCGGAGGTAGGTGGCGAAGGTCGGAGGCGGAGGTCGGCGGAGGTCGGTGGAGATCGGTTATGTCTAGCCAACCTCCGAAGGTTGGCGGAGATCGGTGGGGGTCGGTGGCGGAGGTCAGTGGAGGTCGGTGGCGAGGTCAGTGGCGGAGGTCGGTAGAGGTCGGAGATCGGTGGCGTAGGTCGTTGGATATCGGAGGTCAGAGGTCGGTGAAGGTAAAAGGGGGTGGAGGTAGATGTGCGAGTCAGAATTAGTTGTGGGGTAGTAGTAGAAGTAGTAGTGCAACCTTCGAGCTTCGCCCGTAGGTTTTCAATCCCAGTGTTCATCAGTCTGTTTCCATTTATCGTTTTCCAGTGTCTGAATCGTAGACTCAATGGTTTTCATATGTTGTGTATTTCAGATTTAAATGTTGTTTTGTTTTAAATCATTTGTTTTTATTCATTTGTCTACTTATTTAAATCCTTTTGTTTTTTGTTAGGTAATAATTCCCGCCATTAACTGTAAACAAATCTAGCAACAGCTGTATTCATCATACGCATACAACCTCTGTTGTAAGTTAGCCTGCGTGTATGATTCATCCTTCGCATACAAACCTGCGTCTATAACTCATCCTTTGCATACAAACCTGAGTCTTTAACTCATCCTTCGCATGCAAATCTGCGTCTATAACTCATTTTGCGCATGCAAAACTGCGTTTATAATTCACCCTGCGCATACTGACCTACGTTTATAAATCAGCCTGTGCATACTAACCTACGTTTATACCTCATCCTGTGCATACTAACCTACGGTTATAACCAATCCTGCGAATGGAAACTCCAGTTAAATATCCATCCTAGGCATAGAAATGGCAGATAAAGGCTATGAATTTCGCTATCATATGTTTAAAGCATGCCAGTATCAGAGCTCTTGTAAGACAAAAAACGTGATCAAAAAAGGCTGATTCATTGTTGGAATGAAATGCAAGAAAACTCAGGGGAGGTCAAAAGAGCAGCCGCCTAATCGGCTGTTTTTCCTTTCTTGAGAGGAAAGATTGGGAAGATTATTGGGCTGTTTTGGAGGAGAGTTAAGTATCACAAAGGATTTGGACAACCGCGCCCAAGAACAGAGATCTGGAAATTTTTTGGAGGGTTGCCATTAAGGTTAAGTTTTAACCTGTAATGTGTATATGCATGTTTTATTTCTACAGTAACTGCAGTCCATTTTCCAAAAACACATCTCATTATTTTTATGTATATGTTCGGGTATTTTTTGTAAAGATTGAACTCATTTATAAAAACATATTATTTGGAAATTTAATGAAAAAAAACACAGACTCTAAAAAACCAACTTTTCCTTTATAATCTCTCACACCATTATCATCAAATCCATCTGAGGAAATTTTATATTGTTCTTTTGTTTCCATATTATTCAACTACTTTCAATACTGTAGTTTATTTCATATTTTTTTAGTACAATATATAGCCTTTTTATAATCCTCTATACCCATTTACTTAATAATTGTACTTCTAGTTGTTCCTTTGAGTTTCTTCTCTTCTTTTCCTTTAACGGTAGTGTTGCAAAGTGCCTTTGCATTCAGAAAACAAGCTTCTTTAAATCTATCATCAGGTATTTCATTCTTCACCTTACCTGAGTGGTATTAACAATTCAGCCGAAATTGGGACAAGAGCCATCAATGTTAATCAACACTGCCGGACACAAGCCGGCAACAAAAAAACTAATTGTCGAAGAAAGAGAAAATACATAAGCACGCATTTTTAGACTATTGCAGCCAGAACAGTTTGCTGAAGAGACGAAGTCTCTCAATGCAGAGAAGGAAATTCCAAAAAACAGTAAAATCTCTCAGTTCTCACCATTAATTGATCAGCAAGGACTCAAGCGTGCCCAAGGCAGAATAGGTAAAAGACAATTGAACTTCGAAACAAAACATCCATTACTGGTACAGTGGAAACGTCATGTACTTGAATTATACTTTCGCAATGAACACAAGAATAGCCGTCACGAAGGCACTGAACATGTCACAAACATAGTTTTTGACATGGCAGATGTTTTTGATCCTAGGTATACGAAATGCTTTGAGACTGATCAAAAACAAATGCTGGACGTGTCGAAAAGGAAGAGCCCAAACAAAGGCACAAGTAATGGCAGATCTACCTGAAGAACGATTCGTGGCATCAGCAGTGTTCTCGAATGTGGGCGTAGACTATTTCGGATCAGTCACAGTAAAGATTTGTCGAAGAAACGAAAAGCGTTGGTATTGTCTATTCACATGCATTACTGTACGAGCAGTGCATAAAGAGATTGTACCAAAGCTGGACACTGATAGTTGTCTGAACGCAATCAAGCGATTCATTGCTCGAAGAGGCAAACCAGTAAAAATGATTATCGACTACGGGACAAACTTCGTTGGAGCTGAAAAAGAATTGGTAGAGTAGATAGCAGCATGGAAAAAGGAGCGAATTGATAAATATCTGATTCATCAAGGTATCAGATGGATGTTCAACCCACCTGCAGCACCACACTTCGGAGGAGTGTGGGAAAGAATAGTTTGGAGTTGCAAGAAGGCAATGTGCGCAGTGCTAGGCAATCGATCATTCGCGGAAGATGTTCTGTCAACCACGATTTGTCTTGTTGAGAAAATTTTGAATGCAAGACCAATGACACCAGTCAGATCTGACAAAAACGATTTGGAAGCAATTACCCCAAATCATTTTCTGCTTGGTAACAAAAACGTTGTTGTACCATATTTACCATGCGCAGAGGAATTCGTCGATCACTGAAAACTCTTTCGACAAACACAAGCTTAAGCAGACCTCATCTGGGACAGATTCTTTAAATAGTACCTTTCAACGCTGAACAGTCGAAAGAAATGGCAGTCCACAACGGACAAAAGTCTTCAACAAGGTGATCTTGTGTGGATAGTGAAAGATAGTGACAAACGAGGGTATTGCCAACTTGGTCGATTTACAGAAACTACCAAAGGTTCTGACGGAGCAATTCGATCGACAACGGTTCAAATGAAAGAAGAAGTCTAGAGGAGACCAGTTGTGAAGCTCGCTTCAGTGCTACCGACTGACGAATAGGTTTTCACGAAGGAAAACAGCGCCAGCGATGTTGAGGCTGAGCTTTCACAACATGCTCAGGAAAATACATCAGCATAAAACTGAGATAAGGAACACAATTTTGTATTAGTTGACTACTAATCATCGTAATAGTCCCAGTTTTATTTATAGTTACTAGTACACTCATAGTCCCGTGATGTGGAGAAAAAGGGGGAAATAACAAAAGCAACATAACAACATACAGCAAAAGCAGCCGCAGAAAACGGCTTTCTTCATATAACTCAGCAAAATATTGCAACAATAAACTGAGTAAGCAGTAAAAAACGTGATACTGTGTCTTGCGCTTAGATTATTCTTGAGCAGTAAATTATTACTGTGTCTTGTATTGAAAGTTATTCTTGAGCAGCATATTATTTTTTACTGTGTCTTGTGGCTACATTTATTGGAGCTGCAATTCAACTGTTACGAACCCCAGCTTCTGGTATTTCATCGTGAGTACAAAAGCTAAAACCAACATAAGTTTAGGTTTAAATATTTTGCATAAACAGGTCTTAGACATATATCTTTGTCTTCGATTTGTTTTTTATATATGTATATAACTGGTATACATAAAGAGATCCCGTATTGTGTGACCTGTAGCAAATCCAGTCCAGTTCGATACTGAAAAAGCTAAGATTAGCAAAAAGTTACGAACTGAATTGTAATGCAGTGCTAAGAACATAGTGGATATACAGTTACAAAAACGAACAGCAAAAAACAAAATATCAGGAGAGATTTTGGAACCAATCAGAACGAACTGGGCGGAGTAAAAATTTCCTTGTCGCAACCGATTGGGAGAACAGCCGTTACAAGATGACATAACTAATTCGCTAATTGTTATGGTTTTAACCATTGATTCGTTAGCTTTATTTGCCTGACAGCTTTGAGTCATTAATTTACAGACTAAAATTAGGGTGAAATGACTGTGGTTGGAAAAATTATATTCATTTCTACCCGATTTTGATCTCTAATAATTCTAAAAAGTAGAAATGATTGAGACCTATTTCCCTTCATTTATAGGACGCTTTTGATCGGGTTGAAACTATAAAGGGGTTAGTTAATCAGGGTTTAAAGGATACCTTTTTTAATGTACAGTTTCAGGAAAAACACGATACCGTTTTTAATGTACAGTTTCAGTAAAATCTCCGTTTTTATGCTTCCATTTTTTTCCAAAAGATATTTCCCTTTTTTCTAAAATTTATATGAGCTTTCTAGGAATTGGAAAAATTTTCAATAGCGGTAAGTTTACGGATCACAAAAGTTCTTCGGAGATAGTTCAAATAACAGTTTGGAAATTTTCTATAAGCAGCAATTAAGGTGATGTCCCAATTGAAATGTTTCCAATTTTTGATCAAGCTCCGAAACTGACAATACAAAAACCTGTTGAACACAATGAATATAAGCAGATTACACGCGGGACTCAGATTACTTTTGATTACGAGAACATTACGAGGCAGGACCAGCTTCTTCCAGTGGATACAGGTTGCTAGCTGAACGACTAAAATGATGCACTGACAAGTTCCACGAGTTCTCGGACCACGAGTCTCTTTATATACTAGGTTACAAAAAATTTTTTGTTAAACATTTTATTTAAAAAAAAACAATATGTGGACGTTTGTTTCATTTATACTTCTTAACACTACATTGTCTTTATGTTCTGTATTTTATAGTTCATACTCAAAGGAATTAACAATGTTTTTCTTACATACAAGCTTCTATCTGGATTTTCTCTATAAGCACCCTTATTAATTCTCAGGAACTAAGAGCAACTGAAGTTCGATTTGATTGATTCTCAGTAAGCTCGCACAAATTTTAAGGGAATAGCTATCGGAATAGTAATTCAATTGCTCTTCCACGACAGGCAATTTAAATTGTATTTTTGCAATTTGGACGGTTGTTGTTGTTAACAGGCGTACGTTAATAGTGTTTAAAAAGTATTTGTTTTGAAACTTGGTCTTTGGGTAATCCAAATGTTCATTTTGTTGTTCTTGGTGTTCACATTTTATCTCTTCATCACTTTCCTCCCCCCAACCTTGGCTCGATCACGTGACTTTCTCCGGGACATGATCCTCCCCGCATCGCATTGTGACATTCTCTGTTTCTTTCGTAAACATAGAGACCATGTTCCGTACCTACGAACTTCCACAAGTCCCACTCTGACCACTCTCCTGGGAAAGTCTTCCCCCACATCCCACACGTTTTGCCTTTGGCTGTTTCGTTTGAGCTGGAATCATGAAAACTATGACCTTAATTATGTCGGCATATTAAGTTTCCGATTCGAATACTACAGTTTCCTGTGTTGGGGAATTTTGTTCTTCACTTGTAAGAAATTGTCGTTTTTTAATCGTTGTCCGTGGTCAAAAATGATCAAAGCCCTTACGTGGTAATCGTCGTTTTGTTCGTTATTTCGTCGTTATTTTTATGTAGGAAATGGTCGTTTTTTCGAAAAACGACGAAAAAACGTGATCACCGCTGGGATTCGAACCATTGAGCTCCCGATACATTACCTGATGCACTCACCACTGCGCTATGATCCCGGGTCGAGGTTTCACCGCTAAAAATCGCTAAAAGATGTAAGATTTGCGAGGAATTTGAGTAAAAGTGCAAGATTTGCGTTCATAGCGATGAATGCGGTGAAAAAAAACTTTTAAGCAGAAGAAAATTTTTTTTCAGCGCTTAAGCGGTGAAAGAAAATTTTTCACCGCTACAAGCAGGATGCCGTGAAAAAAAATTTTCACCGCTAAAATCGCAAATCTTACAAATATTCACCGCGCTAATTTCAACGCTTATCTTATATTCACAGGAAATATCTTTGAATTAGGTGACAGATGGCGAAGTGGATTACAAAGTTGGTGACACGCATGAGGTAGAGGTTCGAACCCTTGTACTCCAGTTTCTTTTTTGTAAGAATTCCGGTGAATTCGGTGAAAAAAAGTTTTCACCGGAAAATTCAACGCAATTCTTACAAAAATTCACCGCTTTCAGCGCATTCAACGCTAAAAGATGCGAGCGCTTTGCGGTGAAAAAAGTTTTTTTCACCGCTATTCATCGCTAATCTTACATTTTTTTTTGACAAAACCGCGACCCCGGAGGCCATACATTCGATTTAGGAAAATAATTTAATAGAGAAAAACTAGTTCAAGAGCAATTAAACGACAAAAAAACGATAAAAAAACGACGATTTCTTTTAAAAAATCAAAATGACGTAAAAAACGACAAAATACAACAAAAAAAAAACAATCAAAAATGACAATTTCATTTGAAAAATAAACCACGTAAGAGACGACCAAAAAACTACCAAGAAACGATCATTTCTTACACTTAAAAGACGACTTAAACGACGGATACTAATGAAGACGAAGAAAACGACGACAAAACGACAAAAACTATGACGAAACGGCGAAAAAACGATTTCTTACAAAAAAAATTGTTTTTTCGTCGTTGTCCTCAACACGGGTAAGGTTGTAACAAGACGTAGTTAGATCTTACTTGAATCTGACACGATTCTTACAATATCTTTCACAGTTGACTTTTCGTACAAGATTTTCGCAAGAATATCTCTCGTCTCAAGATTTTCAAGCAGGAAACGTTTTCTATTCAGAGTCTTTTTTCTGCTATTTCCAACAGAGCATTTTTGAACAAAAATCTTACAAGGTTAACTTTTGTCTCTGACTCTGTTACTCGGCAAAGGAGAAATGCTTCTAGGAGTAAAAGAAACTGTCCACATACGTAGACTTCACATGCTAGCATTTATATCGCTAGAGTCGGCCTTAAAATTTCAGGAAACCCCGCAATTGTATGGTTCATCACACTGTTTTTAATAATACTTTTGTTGAGACTAACTGAAAAAAATTTTCACAAAAAATGTCCATTGGTAAAATTGAAAATAACAATAATTGCAGATATTTAGTCACCGATTTTGTTTCACCATAGCTTATATTTAAGACTACTATGTAAACCAATCAAAATGAACATGCAAGAATTCAGCAAAAATGATTGAAAGGCTCGAAAGTGTTCCAATATACAAAAAACCGAACCTCAGGATGTTATAACTTAAGAAATAGATTAGGTTTGATATATAAATTATAACAAGGAGGATCGGTAATGTGCTATCGAACATAAAGTTCCGACCCCGCTCATCCACAATTTTGGCATCATTGTCTACGAACGTGGAACAGGTAGAAAAACCCAAAAATTCAATTGATTTTCAAAAAAAGTTGTTGTATGAATAAAAAGATAGCCTTCAAAGCAAATATCTCAGTGGAGTAAAGAATGATGCATTAGATTAATGAGATATGCCAATATTAGGAAAGGGAGTCAAGACGAACAGGACAATCAAAAAACAACAACAAACATTAATAACATCAAACACTTTATGTCCGTTTTAAAAAACATAACTTAATAACAAAGTCAAAATAGAGTCAGATCAAACTGAAATTAGCTTTTTAAAAAAAAACAATTTATCTCAAAGTAAGGAAAACCATTGGAAATCAACTAAAATATGCCCTTGGTTTAAAATTACCAAAGAGTCTATTGAATGGATTTAGTAACTCTCGGTATTCATTTTTTATGCGTTGAAAAAGAACAACAAATAGCCAACAAACAAAAAATCATTTACAACTAGCCAAAAAATACTTTCAAAGCCGTAAAGCCATACTTTGGCCCACAACATATATTCGACTGCACCTTATTTGAACACCGATATGGTATTATTCAACTTTTCGTTAATGAAACAAGGAAACAAGTGGACATAAAAGAAAAAAAAGGCACAATTAAGTAAAACTATTTTTTTTTCGAAAATAACTGTTTCCAAAGAGATGAGAGCCATTAATTGCAAAATTAAAAACTTAGATAGGTTCGTTTATTCTTACAAAGGAAACTCGCAAGACCTGCAGTTGTCCAGAATATGTTTCATGCATACAAAAAGAGCGGAACGTCAGATATGACAAAAATAAAAAATTTATTTGCTTTTATTTGTGAAAAACCAAAGTCGAAGCCAGTAAAATCATAACCATTTTTTTTAAAAACATTAGATTTTGTGACACCAATCACTTTTGACAACTTTCCTTGACAACAGTAATGTCTTATCTGGCCTGTAATTAACGAGACTAGGTAACAAACAGACAATATAAGGAACAAAGTTGCAAAACTAAATCGATTTTTTCTTCAGTCGTGAAAGTCATCAGCTATCTTCTAATATCGGAATATTGGAATATCATCATCTATTCTTCTATAGAAAAACCGTTGAAACCAGATCTTGGTTCAGGAAATTTCGTACAACTAAAAAACAATATAATACGACACGAAAAGGCAAAATTAAAAAATCAATTAATTTCTTCGAGAAAGTAGTGCCGAAGCCGTAAAAAAACCATAATCTATGTCTTCAAGAATTTTAATTTTAATAGTTTCAATTTTTTTCTATTTCGAACGCCAAAAATGTGATATATGAACTGTCAATTACTTGATAATGTGACAAATCTAGAAAACATGAAAAATGGGCAAATACCTAAAATTGAAAAAAAAATGTGAAATCTAGTATCAAAAACGGAAAACCATAACTTTTGGTATAAAACCGCGCTGAAGATTGAATTTGAATCCAGTAGAAAAAGGAATCTTTCTTTCATTGCTGACACTAAGCTGAAAAATGATCAAACTAAAGGAAAAATGGAGGCGAAGATCAGTAAGCCATTTTTTTTTAAAAATCAAATATTTTTAAAAATCAAAACGATCATAAGTTTTCTAGCAAAAAACAGAATAAATTAAGTTGAAGCTAACTAGCAAGCCAATGGGACTTATCACTAGTTGGCTTTGAATGTTCTGTTATTTATTTATTTAAAAAAACCAAATTTAAAAAAAAACACCGACTGATTACAATCCGAATTATTTTTGGACTGTAACAGTCCAAGATTGGTCCAAAATTAGCCCTAATAATGCTGTTCGTCCATTAAGAACACTTAATTTTTTGTAATTTCATATATAGAGATTTCTTGTTAGTTAATAAATCAAAAATAATTGCTGCGTTTTTGATAATCAACGAATAAAGTTAGCAAAAAACGGCAAAGTTTTTTTTACAGAGCACTTGCAACGGAAGTTGAAGTAGAAATATCCCCCTTGGAGTCTACAAATATTGGTTAAGTGTTGTTTGGGTGTGCATCTCCTGCAAGTATTATCAAAGAAAACGAAAGAAACCTATTTCGTGCTGTTTTTGATGAAAAAGTCTGAATTTTGTGAAATATTTCGCCAGAATTTTTGACAAAAAAAAATTAAATAAAATTTGCCGACAATTTTTTTGTCTCTAAGAATAAAATCAACAACACTTTTTTGTAAAATTTTGACAAATTTTAGCAAACAAAAGGTGAAAAAAATCAACGGAATATTCTACGCTGGACAAGCCTTCTTATGATACCAGTCTCAACTCTCTACGATGAATATATCGATCGGCAAAAGTCTGAACAAAAAAAAAAACATTTGAGCATGTAGTTCCCCGGTGCAAATTCAAACCTCATGCATAGTTATTCTTACGATATATCGGCATGACTTCCATTGACATTACAGGTGGGAATGAACTGCAGCCTCATTTCTGAGTAAGAACAGGATTGTACGTGTTCAAAGGATGCGTTGAAACTGAATGTGTCCTCTTTGTAGAGATGACATCCTCTGTTCACTCTCTCGCAGAAATTGAACGAGATGCACTCCACATTCTCAAGGCACAGTGATGCACAGGAAAGTCTGAAATACAGATTTTTATTGCACAAATTCGAATCGTAGCCAAATTTGGATCGTCTGAGCATGGCCAACTTTTCTCTGGATCCCCGGTTCATATTTCCAGAACTTCGCCCCGGGTTCCCAGCTTGTGAATAGAAAATGAATATGTTTACATAATGCCCGATTTAATGGATTTTCTAAATTTTCATCAGGAATTTTCTGCTGATGTTATCCCAGGATGAGGTCCCAGACCGAAACCAGATATGTCCAGACCGAAATGAACGCACGAAGGGGGTGTCGTGCGTTCAAAATTACACGGTCTGGAAACACGGATGAACGCACGATGGTCTGGACATGAACGCACGATGGTCTGGACATGAACGCACGATGGTCTGGTGAACGCACGATGGTCTGGACATGAACGCACGAAAGTCTGGACATGAACGCACGAAAAATTTTCGTGCGTTCATTTCCAGACTTTCGTGCGTTCATGTCCAGACCATCGTGCGGTCATGTCCAGACCATCGTGCGTTCATGTCCAGACCATCGTGCGTTCATGTCCAGACTTTCGTGCGTTCACCAGACGGAAAAAAATATTACCTGCTGGGGTGCAGTGCAGATCCTTGAAGCTGAAGACAGAGAGGGTTCCAAAACTCCACAAATCCAGATATTTAAAGTCTTTTTTTTTAACGTGAGGAACATGAACATCTTTATACTAATAGTAGACATCGTTTTTTGCTGGCGTGAGCAAAATTATTCAAGGTGTCTATCTATCAGCATTAAGAATAAAATGAACCTCTAATAAGATAAGATTTTTTTGACACTCATTCAAGAAAGCTAAAATCAACATAAACATATATAACACATCATAAACACACATCATAGACTCAAACCAAAACACCGAAGCGAGAGACGAGCGAGACAACGCGAGAGACGAGCGAAAAACGAGCGAGAGAACGCGAGACGAGCGAGAGACGAGCGAGAGACGAGCGAGAGAACGCGAGACACGAGCGAGAGACGAAAGAGAGACGAAAACACGGGCGAGGGAACGAGGGGAGGGGGAAGGGAGAGCACCGAAAAATCTTGACGCCCGAAAGGCGTCCCACCCATTTTTAACTCTATATTTTTAATTTTTTTTTAAAAAAACCAAGCAACACTTAAAACACATAACTTCTGCACCAACACCAGCTACATCAAATATTCTTTTTGCCTTACACTCTAGGAACACTGGGAACAATCCACATCAAGTTTGGTTTGATTTGAACAACTCTAAGACCTAATCAAAGAGACCTATTTTTAAAAATTATTTAAAATTAAATATTCGAATTAATCGGAAACTGACGTACGAAAAACTAACTTTTTTCCTACGCAAGCTATAGCAAAAATTCTTTTTGTTGTAGACTCTATATACCCTGGGGATATTCCATATCAATTTTGGTTTGATTTGAACAACTTCTTGATCCGATAAAAAAAGACCTATTTTTAAAATTCCTTTTTCGAGAAATTCGAAAAGTTCCGTATGAAATACTAACTTTTTTCCTAGACAAACTATAGCAAAAATTCTTTTTTTCCTACACTCTACCTACACAGAGGATACTCCATACCAAGTTTGGTTCAATTTGGACAACTCTAAGACCTAATCAAGAAGACCTATTTTTAAAAATTATTTAAAATTAAATATTCGAATTAATCGGAAACTGACGTACGAAAAACTAACTTTTTTCCTACGCAAGCTATAGCAAAAATTCTTTTTGTTGTAGACTCTATATACCCTGGGAATATTCCATATCAATTTTGGTTTGATTTGAACAACTTCTTGATCCGATAAAAAAGACCTATTTTTAAAATTCCTTTTTCGAGAAATTCAAAAAGTTCCGTATGAAATACTAACTTTTTTCCTAGACAAGCTATAGCAAAAATTCTTTTTGGCTTACACTCTACCTACACAGGGGATACTCCATACCAAGTTTGGCTCAATTTGGACAACTCTAAGACCTAATCAAAAAGACTTATTTTTAAAATTACTTATTCAAAATTATTCGGAAATAATAGCAAATTTCCGTATGAAAAACCAACTTTTTTCCTAGGCAAGCTAAACAAAAAATTCTTTCTGTTTTACACTCTCGATACCCTTGGGATACTCCATGCCCAGTTTGGTCTGATTTGGACAACTCCTTGACCCGATGAAATAGACCTATTTTCAAAATTCGTTTTTCTCGAAATTCGCAAATTTCCGTATGAAATACTAACTTTTTTTCTAGGCAAGCAATAGCAAAAATTCTTTTTGTTTTACACTCTACATACCCTGGGGATACTCCATACCGAGTTTGGTTTGATTTGAACAACTCCTTGACCTTATCAAAAAGACCGATATTTAAAAATTATTTAAAATTAATTATTCGAATTAATCGGAAATTAACGTACGAAAAACTAACTTTTTTCTTACGCAAGCTATAGCAAAAATTCTTTTTGTTTTATAATCTAGGTACACATGGGATACTCCATACCGAGTTTGGTTTGATTTGGACAACTCCTTGACCCGATGAAATAGACCTATTTTCAAAATTCCTTATTCGCGAAATTCGCAAATTTCCGTATGAAATACTAACTTTTTTCCTAGGCAAGCTATACCAAAAATTCTTTTTGTTTTACCCTCTTCATACCCTGGGGATACTGAATACCGAGTTTGGTTTGATTTGAACAACTCCTTGGCCTTATCAAAAAGACCTATTTTTAAAAATTATTTAAAATTAATTATTCGAATTAATCGCAAATTAACGTACGAAAAACTAACTTTTTTCCTAGGCAAGCAATAGCAAAAATTCTTTTTGTTTTACCCTCTACATACCCCGGGGATACTCCATACCGAGTTTGGGTTGATTTGAACAACTCCTTGACCCGATGAAAAAGACCTATTTTTAAAATTCCTTATTCGCGAAAATAGCAAATTTCCGTACGAAAAACTAACTTTTTTCCTAGGCAAGCAATTGCAAAAATTGTTTTTGTTTTAGACTTTATATACCCTGGGGATACTCCATACCGAGTTTGGTTCGATTTGAACAACTCCTTGACCCGATCAAAAATACTATATTTTAAAATTAAATATTTGAAATAATCGCAAATTTCCGTATGAAATACTAACTTTTTTCCTCGGCAAGCAATAGCAAAAATTCTTTTTGTTTTACCCTCTACATACCCTGGGGATACTCCATACCGAGTTTAGTTTGATTTGAACAACTCCTTGACCCGATGAAAAAGACCTATTTTTAAAATTCGTTATTTGCGAAATTCGCAATTTTCCGTATGAAAAACTAACTTTTTTCCTAGGCAAGCTATACCAAAAATTCTTTTTGTTTTACATTCTACATACCCTGGGGATACTCCATACCAAGTTTGGTTCACTTTGGACAACTCTATGACCTAATCAGAAAGACTTATTTCTAAAATTACTTATTCAAAATTTTACGGAATTAATAAGAAATTTCCCTATGAAAAGCTAACTTTTTCCCTAGCCAAGCTATACCAAAAATTCTTTCTGTTTTAAACTATCGATACCCTTGGGATACTCCATGCCGAGTTTGGTCTGATTTGGACAACTCCTTGACCCAATGAAATAGACCTATTTTCAAAATTCGTTATTTGCGAAATTCGCAAATTTCCGTATGAAAAACTAACTTTTTTTCCTAGGCAAGCAATAGCAAAAATTCTTTTTGTTTTACCCTCTACATACCCTGGGGATACTCCATACCGAGTTTAGTTTGATTTGAACAACTCCTTGACCCGATGAAAAAGACCTATTTTTAAAATTCGTTATTTGCGAAATTCGCAATTTTCCGTATGAAAAACTAACTTTTTTCCTAGGCAAGCTATACCAAAAATTCTTTTTGTTTTACATTCTACATACCCTGGGGATACTCCATACCAAGTTTGGTTCACTTTGGACAACTCTATGACCTAATCAGAAAGACTTATTTCTAAAATTACTTATTCAAAATTTTACGGAATTAATAAGAAATTTCCCTATGAAAAGCTAACTTTTTCCCTAGCCAAGCTATACCAAAAATTCTTTCTGTTTTAAACTATCGATACCCTTGGGATACTCCATGCCGAGTTTGGTCTGATTTGGACAACTCCTTGACCCAATGAAATAGACCTATTTTCAAAATTCGTTATTTGCGAAATTCGCAAATTTCCGTATGAAAAACTAACTTTTTTTCCTAGGCAAGCAATAGCAAAAATTGTTTTTGTTTTAGACTCTATATACCCTGGGGATACTCCATACCGAGTTTGGTTCGATTTGAACAACTCCTTGACCCGATCAAAAATACTATATTTAAAAATTAAATATTTGAAATAATCGCAAATTTCCGTATGAAATACTAACTTTTTTCCTAGGCAAGCTATACCAAAAACTATTTCCGTTTCACCTTCTAACTACACATGGGATACTCCATACCGGGATTGGTTTGATTTGAACAACTCTAAGACCTATTCAAAAAGAGCTTTTTCTAAAATTACTTACTCAAAATTATACGGAAATAATGTGAAATTTCCGTATGAAAAACTTACTTTTTTCCTAGCCAAGCTATACCAAAAACTATTTCCGTTTCACCTTCTAACTACACATGGGATACTCCATACCGAGTTTGGTTTGATTTGGACAACTCCTTGACCCGATGAAATAGACCTATTTTCAAAATTCCTTATTCGCGAAATTCGCAAATTTCCGTATGAAATACTAACTTTTTTCCTAGGCAAGCTATACCAAAAATTCTTTTCGTTTTACACTTTCGATACCATTGGGATACTCCATGCCGAGTTTGGTCTGATTTGGACAACTCCTTGACCCAATGAAATAGACCTATTTTCAAAATTCGTTATTTGCGAAATTCGCAAATTTCCGTATGAAATACTAACTTTTTTCCTAGGCAAGCTATACCAAAAATTCTTTTCGTTTTACACTCTACATACCCTGGGGATACTCCATACCGAGTTTAATTTGGTTTGAACAACTCCTTGACCCGATGAAAAAGACCTATTTTCAAAATTCGTTATTTGCGAAATTCGCAAATTTCCGTATGAAATACTAACTTTTTTCCTAGGCAAGCTATACCGAAAATTCTTTTTGTTTTACACTCTCGATACCATTGATATACTCCATGCCGAGTTTGGTCTGATTTAGACAACTCCTTGACCCAATGAAATAGACCTATTTTCAAAATTCGTTATTTGCGAAATTCGCAAATTTCCGTATGAAATACTAACTTTTTTCCTAGGCAAGCTATACCAAAAATTCTTTTTGTTTTACACTCTACATACCCTGGGGATACTCCATACCAAGTTTGGTTCACTTTGGACAACTCTATGACCTAATCAGAAAGACTTATTTCTAAAGTTACTTATTCAAAATTTTACGGAAATAATAAGAAATTTCCGTATGAAAAGCTTATTTTTTCCCTAGCCAAGCTATACCAAAAATTCTTTCTGTTTTACACTATCGATACCCTTGGGATACTCCATGCCGAGTTTGGTCTGATTTGGACAACTCCTTGACCCAATGAAATAGACCTATTTTCAAAGTTCGTTATTTGCGAAATTCGCAAATTTCCGTATGAAATACTAACTTTTTTCCTAGACAAACTATAGCAAAAATTCTTTCTTTCCTACACTCTACCTACACAGGGGATACTCCATACCAAGTTTGGTTCAATTTGGACAACTCTAAGACCTAATCAAGAAGACCTATTTTTAAAAATTATTTAAAATTAATTATTCGAATTAATCGGAAATTAACGTACGAAAAACTAACTTTTTTCCCTCGCAAGCTATATCAAAAACTCTTTTCGTCTTGCACTCTGTATACACATGCTATAATGTACAACAACCTTTTGACCCTATTGAATTTGCCTATAATAGAAACACAGAAGTCCGAAAAACCATGCCGCAAAATAATCTATTGAAAAATTTGTTAGGAAAGAACAAACACGCTATAAATCGAAACTAACAAAGGACTAAAAATTTTTTGGGCTCCTTAGTTGTGCTCGAAGTGGCTGAGCATTGTAATCAGATAGGAGACTTCATTAAATTTAAAATAGAAGAGTTTATATTTAATGGCCGTCAAAACTATTTCCATTTTCTCCTCTGTATCTTCCACAACGAAACCAAAAGGAACAAATTTTTGCTCTTGCATTGTAACTAATTTCAGTTTCTTGACAACTCGGAGTTTTCGGAGCACACAGCGTTCCACATCTCCACGAAAAAAGAAGAGAATTTCGCCGACAAAATACTCGTCGCCACTTAGGTCGTCGTCAATTGAGACACAAACAAACTTATCAGCAACACATCCTCGTCCGTAGGCCGCCGATGATAAGAAAAAATTTCCAATTTTACGACAAAACAGTTTCAAATTTGGATTTTCTGTGCGAAACTTCCTTGTCTCAGTGTTTTCTACAAATCCGTAACATTCATCTAGTTTTTTCTTCTCGTTAAAAGTTGTGAGCATTTCAGTCAGACAGTCGTCTTCTACAGTCATTTTCGCGATCATTTTTGCTCTTACAAATCTTCGTACTAGCAGCTGACACTGGTTTACGGTTCCTGTGAGCGGTGCAATCAAAAGTCTGTTGGCCGACTCAAACATGGCAGCAGATGCGGTGAACAATGGTCCTATATTTTTCGCCTGCCATCCTAGATGCCGGAGTAGATGAAAATTTATCGACTCCATCTTATTTGTTTTCTCCGACATGCTGATGCAAAATTCTGACAGCAGTTTATCACCAAAATTAGCATTCTCGTTAGACTCAAAAAGTTCACGAAGCGCAAAAACCAATTTTTTGAGATCCACTGCGTCACTTCTTCGTTCTTCACCATGCAAATACGAAGGGAAGATTATGGCTGACAAATAAAACAACAAAAACTTCACTTCCTTGGCTTTGAAGCTGGCTAAGGTTTCGAGGCTTCTGACGTTATTTTTGAACTCTTTCGGTAAGTCAACGTACTCGAGGAACGAATTAATTTCAGCTTTATGATCTGCATCCATTTTATTATAATGATGTTGAAGAAGATCTTTTGCTACACCAAGAAAAATTTGGTGCATTGGGTCAATTGGAGACGAAAGGGGTTGATTTGAAATTACATCAAAAGCTTTGCTTCTACCTTTTACGCCATGAGTTTTGACCTCGCAGTCCTCTTTTGGTCCCAACTCCGCTCTTAATTTATCAATGCTTCCATTCTCTAGCTCTTGTATGTTTCTCATATGCGAATCGAATGAGCGCATTTCAAAAGAGTGCTCATGAGGGTATCGATGTGTGTATGCTAGATGAATTCCTCTCTGTGTGCATAAAGTGCAACCATAGTAACCGTTGAACTGCTTCATTTTGAGTACTTTGGATTTTGCAACAATATCAGTTACTAACAAGGTTGGCTCAAATGTAATTGTCAATTCTTCTTCATTGAAAGTGAGCTTCTCCGAAACAGACAACTCGTTTTGTATATGCTCAAAAAAACATCAAAATCTGGATAGCCTGAACCAACAAACAGCGCTCCTAGTACAAGATTTTTAAAAAGTTGTCGCGGCTTAGGTGGTAGATCAGCAATAGCAAAGAACAGCGGCGACGCCGAGGTTGTCGGAGTCTTGCAAACAGCAGCTCCATCTGTGTTTACAATTAACCTCATAATCACCTCCCTTTGATCATTCATGGCAAATTTTGGCATTAGAATATCGCGCGTGTTAAGTTTCTTTTCAGCGTACTCAAACATTTCGGAAAGAGAAGTCTTCACAATATCGACAAGCAACGGGCGAAAATTCATTAAAATCAGCTCCCCTTTCTCAACCAACGTCCTGTCACACTGATAAGAGCTGCAGAAGTCTTCAAATGGTTTTTTAACTGCCCACGGCGAAACAGATTGACCGTCAAAGAGTAGCTGATCACGCTTCAAGTGATCGTTCAAAAGCGCATCAGAAGCATTATGGACCGAAACAATAGCCAAAAGCGAGGCTTTCAAATTCTCCACAGAAACACCTGATACTTGATGCAAAAGCCCATTTGAATCATTACGTTCATACGACACAATTTCATCACCACTATCGTTAAAACTGTGGTTGCTGAACAGATCAAGTGCCGTGTTGCTCTGAAAATGGTCCGAAGGCAAGCTAATAACGGTGCTACTAACTCCATCTGATGAATCATTGCATTCTGGACTTCCAAATCTTGCTAAATCATCTCCGTCACAGGCGGGGCCACAGTTGAGAGGAATTGAGCTTGTCTCCGAAACAACACTGGCATTTGAATCTTCGCTATAGAACTTGATAAGGTCAGTGAGCAATGAGGAACGCACATCCCTTGCATTTACTTTTATTCTGGGAATCACTGTTCGTTTTCGTTTTGAGGGCTTCATACCTACTTTGCTCATTTTATCTTCTGACTCCTCTGCTTCTATACCGTGCTCGGATACATGTCCACAGAGACAAAACTTATTATTTTCTCCGAAAAAATCTTCATTGTAATAAGTAGTCAGTTCTTCGCCCGGCTTGATTTCACGAATCGCTCGCAGTCGTACGCACTCTCTGCTTTTGAAGCCACCACTCATGTAGTAATCGCAGTTTGGGACACACGAGTGATTTGCCCACCTTGCGACGCCAACTAACAATTTATCGCCTTCCATAAGTGACCAGTCATCAATCACACGATCTTTTGGTTTTTTTGCCAGCAAGCCTACAGCACATTTGATTTCACCTTTTTTGATTATTTTTCCACTGCGATTCACCAAACAGTACCCGCCGAAACTGTCAGCTTCGATACGAAAACCTTCAGTGAGAGCACATTTGTAAATTTCTTCCATATCCTGACTCAGCTTTTTGAAATCTCTGTCAGAATCAATCAAATTTATGTAACTTTCTTGGGACATCAATTCTGTGAGCAAATGTATTTCATTGGCCGTTTTTTGAACATAACGCTCAGCGACAAAACCTTCAATTTGGGCCAATTTTTCGCAATTTTCCATTTCATCTTAAATTAAAAATTACATTGAGAAACACAAATTCTTGAGGAGCTATTGCAATATGAATATGATACAGGGAAAAAAGTTCGACTTCAAAAATCCCTTCAGTTCTAGCACAAAAAAATTGACATAAATGGGAGTAATTTTGATAACTGCCTGCTAAAGCTGCATGATGAGAGAACACATAGCCACCGATGAATTAAATCAAACCAATCGTTAAATCAGAAGGAAAATCTAAGCAAGAACTAGACAAATGACTTCATTTACAAATCAAATCCACAAAAGGAATCAATTTTGTCATAACTAACAACGATTAGAGTTACAACTAACTGCGCCGTAAAATTTAGGCAAAAACTAGACAAATGTTCTGTTTCTTTGTAACCACTGTCATGATAAGTTTAAATCAAATGGCAAGTTTAAATATAGCTAACTTAGAGGTCTAACTGAAACCTTTCCTCTTGGCTACAAAGGTTTTACAAGAAAACTATTGTTATTTCATTCCGCCTGATTGTTCGCAGTCGTCGGCGTCTCTGATACTTCTTGCCTATGTTCAACAACCTCAGCATTTTTCAGATAGCTTTTCCTCTCCCTTCCTGATTGGTTTGCAGAATCTCTCACCTTCCTCAGTGCCATTCGAGGTGTCAAAGGATACTTTTGCTTCACGACGTCTAAACAAGAGAAAACTCTCTGCATGAGTAATAATTTTTAAGAATAAAAGACAGATGCTAACTTATTGCAATTTTTCTAGAACTATTTTTTGAAGAGTGAGATCAACAGAAAAGTACAAAAACCTTCAAACAAATCTCGTTTTTCTAGAGGCGCTTCTGTACGTGTGCCTGAGCTCTGACTGTACATCATCTGATCAACCAAGCCGTCAACTCCAAAAATTTTTCTGCCCAAACAACGGCCAAGTTGAGATGGATAGCAGTTTGCCACATGGGTCTTCATCAGATCTTCTCCCTCGAACTCAACTCTATGAACTGGGTATGCGGTCCTCAAATCTGGATTCGTTGTGCACGGTTCATTCTTTCGTCGTGACCTTTCAAGAAGTCTTCGAACTCTTTGCACATGGAAGTTGAGCAGCTCTAGAAATTAAAAAAAGTATTGAGAGAGCAAAGTTTTGGACACTTTACAATAAAAATATGTATAATGTCAGCCAATGGTTTGGTAACTATTTCCAATTAAGGGATTGAACAAGGAAAGCAAAAGCTTACGCCATTTTTCAACAGCAAAACAACAAACCTCTGATTTGTCAGCAGCCGTTGTCGCCTTTGGCAGAAAAAGAAGTGACCGTGTCTCTTTGTTTGGTTCTGCGACTGCTTTTGTGGGGCCAACACTTTTTTCTGTTACTTTTGCTCTGGCTTTTGCGGGACCAAGACTTTTTTCTGGGCACGTTTGAGGCATCTCTCTTTGCGTAGCTTCAGTCAGTTCGGGAGACGAGAAAAGCAGATCAGGTGAGTCGACATGAGTAGCTGCAGGTTGAGTTGCGCTTGTTGTTCCTGGCCCCTCCCAGAGAAAGGGGGGTCGCTGTCCTTTCTTATAAATTTCGGCCGCTTGCTTCTTGTATTCGCGCACTCTCTTGGCCGGACCTCTACCCAAATACAGCATTCTGCGAGGATCGCGGTTGTGTCGTATGAATTCGTACTCTCCAGGTTGTAAGGCGAGCTTCGCTTCGTCAGAATAACCTCTGGGCCAAGCAATACTATTGAGACCCGTCGATACACAAGCTTTTTCGTATATGAAAACAAACAACGTATTTCTATGCTCATGACGAATGCTGCGTTCAACTTGTGTTTCCGGGTCCGTCTCAAAGCTGGGAATTTTTACTTGCCTCTTAGGGCGATCGCTGGAATTGGCCATAGATCTGAAAGACAGATTGAAAATTATTCACATCGAAGCAAGTCAAATAGTAGAGTACAAACAATTAGAATCAATGAAAACAAGATTGAAAGTCATTATGTTTCTTGTGGGTTCATGAGTGAAACTACACACTATCTCATAAAACAAATTTGGAAGCTTTGATTCAGTTTAAAGCATTAGAAATCTAAACAAACTCATAAATTTAACTGCTGCATCTGAGTCCTTGTGCATCTGACAGTTATAGAACTAATAGAAGTACATAAAAGTAAAGTATACTCTTAGCACCTTGAATGAGCTATGGATCTGGAACAAAGTGAGTGAACTCAATAAATCTATGTTTATGCATTTTCTTGGTTGGCTTTTTTTCCCCGATACAAATCTTTCTTCTTATTCTTAGCTTCTTCGCTGTACTTGCCTTTACCTTCTAACCTCTGCTTCGCATTTAATCCAGCTTTATTGGCCGCTTTCTTGGCTTGTTTTCTGGCATCGGGGAATGATGAGCTCGGAAACTTTCTCTCAACTGATCCTAAAATTGAGACTTGTTAAACGTTAACTTACTAAAGGGAGTTCACGGGATTTTGAGAAAACGTCAAACATCTTTCAGAAACAAGAAATTTTCTAACTCACGAAAAAATTTTAGCAAGGACTCCTTTGATGCACACTTTCTTCCATCTGTCAGGCTCTTTGTGGGTAGAATCATTTCGTAAGCCAATCCATCAACTCCGTAAATCCACTTACGAAGTGCCAGTCCGTATTCGGAGGGTTTGTGCCCACTGTAGACATGGTCTAGATTTTTCCCGTTCAGACCAAACTGCACAGGAGGTTTCTTCTCCACAAACCGAAAGACTGTGTGCTCATCAAGATCGTCGTGGTTATCCGTTTGATCCTCGTCTGGGTTATTTTCAACGTTACCAGGTTCTTCCGGAAGTTCCGCAATCTCGTCAATACTGGCAAGCGCGCTGGTGACCTTCAAAAGAACACAAACTTTTTAAAATGATAATGTAAGTTAAGTTGTCAAAATAGACTAACGTAATTATTGAAGTTGCGCTTCACGGCTAGCAAATCATCGGCGGCCTGACTTGTTGAGCCTCGCAGAAGGTCGACCAAGTCATGCATCCGTTTCTCATTCTCTAGCAAAACTTCAGTCATTCCTTTATGTTTTGCACAACACTAAAAAGAAACAATCATCAGTGCTTGAGCCGACTAGGATTTCAATGATGCAAGTAAAAGATAATCATACCGAGACAATAGATCCCTTCGCAATCTTTGACGAAGATTGTGGATTCAAGCAATTGCCGCTGGATACTTCCGAAGCTGCTGGGCAAATTTCCACAGTCACAGGTTCCACAGCTTTGAGAGGCTTTTTAATTCGCTTTAACTCTTCTAGCTCGCTTGAAAAATCATCAATACCTTGCAGCACAATTGAGTAACCACACAAATTACCATCCCTGTTAAGCATTATGTTACTACCCGCTTCCAGCTTCACTTTTTCGAAATAGCTTAAACAGCCCCACATATCTGAATCTGCGTCAATAATTCGAACGTCATCCTTCTGATTACTCATAATTAACCAGTTGAATTTAGCAGCAGACATTTTCAAGACCTGAAAAAATTTAGAAGATTGAGATCAAACAGAAAATCATTGGAACGTAAACCGCACAATTAAATCAAGATTGTCATTCTGATGAGAAAACTGATTGATAGACACAACTATAAATGAAACTGTTAAATCTGAATCCAGTAATCAATATGTACGAACTGTTTAGCTAAATCTGATTCCAGTAATCAATATGTACGACCTGTTTAGCTAAGTTAACGAAATTACAGTTTAACCTCAGCTAAAAAAAAGCCATTCTCAACTGGGCTTAAATCTTCAGAATGCACTGAGACTGTATCAGAGCTCGAGTCACCAGTCAAGTCTACCACTTCAGCATTTGCTTTTTCAAGTTCTTTCACTCTCTTTGTGAGCTCTTCTAGTTTCTTTTTGAGTTCCTCCATATCACGCAACAATTTAATTTCAAAACTTGTTTGGTCATGTCGAACATTATCATCTTCCCTCAACGGCGGAGTTTTGCAATGAACGCCTTTCTCATTTACAACGATTTCATACTGTCCCATCTTTACAACTGAAAAAATTCCAAGTTGATGTGTACGTTCAAAACGAAAAGCAATTATACCTGGAAAACATAACCCTTAAACTCTAGGCATTTTAGATTCTTTAGACACAGCAGACCTCTGACAGTGAGTCTTACTTGATTTCAACAACATCTCGCCCGATGAAAATTAAATATTTAAAAAAGACCTATTTTAAAACTCAATAATTGCAATTCATTCGAAATAATCGCAAATTTCCGTATGAAATACTATCTTTTTTCCCAGGCGAACAGTACCAAAAATACTTTCTGTTTTACACTCTAGGTACCCATGGTATACTCCTCCATACCCAGTTTGGTTGAATTTGAACAACTCCTTGACCCGATGAAAAAGACCTATTTTCAAAAAATATTCAAAATTAACTATTCGATTTAATCGAAATTTCCGTACGATAGACTAAATTTTTTTCCTACACAAGCTATACCAAAAAACTCTTTCTGTTTTACAATCTATGTATACATGGGATACTCAATACCGAGTTTGGTTTGATTTGAATAACTTTTTGACCCAATGAAAAAGACCTATTTTTGAAATTCCTTATTCGCGAAAGTTGCAAATTTCCGTATGAAATACTAACTTTTTTCCTAGGCAAGCTATACCAAAAATTCTTTTTGTTTTACACTCTACCTACCCTGGGGATACTCCATACCGAGTTTGGTTTGATTTGAACAACTCCTTGACCTTATCAAAAAGACCTATATTTAAAAATTATTTAAAATTAATTATTCGAATTAATCGGAAATTAACGTACGAAAAACTAACTTTTTTCTTACGCAAGCTATAGCAAAAATTCTTTTTGTTTTACAATCTATGTATACATGGGATACTCAATACCGAGGTTGGTTTGATTTGAATAACTTTTTGACCCAATGAAAAAGACCTATTTTTAAAATTCCTTATTCGCGAAAGTCGCAAATTTCCGTATGAAATACTAACTTTTTTCCTAGGCAAGCTATACCAAAAATTCTTTTTGTTTTACACTCTACAAGCACTGGGGATACTCCATACCGAGTTTGGTTCGATTTGAACAACTCTATGACCTAATCAAAAAGACTTATTTTTAAAATTACTTATTCAAAATTATTCGGAAATAATAGCAAATTTCCGTATGAAAAACTAACTTTTTTCCTAGACAAGCTATAGCAAAAATTCTTTTTGTTTTACAATCTACATACCCTGGGGATACTGCATACCGAGTTTGGTTCGATTTGGACAACTCCTTGACCCGATGAAATAGACCTATTTTCAAAATTCGTTATTCGCGAAATTCGCAAATTTCCGTATGAAATACTAACTTTTTTCCTAGGCAAGCTATACCAAAAATTCTTTTTGTTTTACACTCTACAAACACTGGGGATACTCCATACCGAGTTTGGTTCGATTTGAACAACTCTATGACCTAATCAAAAAGACTTATTTTTAAAATTACTTATTCAAAATTATTCGGAAATAATAGCAAATTTCCGTATGAAAAACTAACTTTTTTACTAGACAAGCTATAGCAAAACTTCTTTTTCTTTTACACTCTACATACCCTGGGGATACTGCATACCGAGTTTGGTTCGATTTGGACAACTCCTTGACCCGATGAAATAGACCTATTTTCAAAATTCGTTATTCGCGAAATTCGCAAATTTCCGTATGAAATACTAACTTTTTTCCTAGGCAAGCTATACCAAAAAATCTTTTTGTTTTACACTCTACATACCCTGGGGATACTGCATTACAAGTTTGGTTCGATTTGGACAACTCCTTGACCCGATGAAATAGACCTATTTTCAAAATTCGTTATTCGCGAAATTCGCAAATTTCCGTATGAAATACTAACTTTTTTCCTAGGCAAGCTATACACAAAATTCGTTTTGTTTTACACTCTACATACCCTGGGGATACTGCATACCGAGTTTGGTTCGATTTGGACAACTCCTTGACCCGATGAAAAAGACCTATTTTCAAAATTCGTTATTCGCGAAATTCGCAAATTTCCGTGTGAAACACTAACTTTTTCCCTAGGCAAGCTATACCAAAAACTCTTTCTGTTTTACGCTTTACATACCCTGGGGATACTCCATACCAATTTTGGTTTGATTTAAACAACTCCTTGACCCGATGAAGAAGACCTATTTTCAAAATTCCTTATTCGCGAAATTCGCAAATTTCCGTGTGAAAAACTAACTTTTTTCCTAGGCAAGCTGTACCAAAAATTACTTCAGTTTCACCTTCTAACTACACATCGGATACTCCATACCAAGTTTGGTTTGATTTGGACAACTCCTTGACCCGATGAAAAAGACCTATTTTTAAAATTCCTTATTCAAAATTTTACGGAAATAATAAGAAATTTCCGTATGAAAAACTAACTTTTTTCCTAGGCAAGCAATAGCAAAAATTCTTTTTGTTTTACCCTCTACATACCCTGGGGATACTCCATACCGAGTTTGGTTTGATTTGAACAACTCCTTGACCCGATGAAAAAGACCTATTTTTAACATTCCTTATTCGCGAAAGTCGCAAATTTCCGTTTGAAATACTAACTTTTTTGTTAGGCAAGCTATACCAAAAATTCTTTTTGTTTTACCCTCTACATACCCTGGGGATACTCCATACCGAGTTTGGTTTGATTTGAACAACTCCTTGATCCGATGAAAAAGACCTATTTTTAAAATTCCTTATTCAAGAAAGTCGCAAATTTCCGTATGAAATACTAACTTTTTTCCTAGGCAAGCTATACCAACAATTCTTTTTGTTTTACACTCTACAAACCCTGGGGATACTCCATACCGAGTTTGGTTTGATTTGAACAACTCCTTGACCTTATCAAAAAGACCTATTTTTAAAATTCCTTATTCGCGAAAGTCGCAAATTTCCGTATGAAATACTAACTTTTTTCCTAGGCAAGCTATACCAAAAATTCTTTTTGTTTTACACTCTACAAACCCTGGGGATACTCCATATCGAGTTTGGTTTGATTTGAACAACTCCTTGACCTTATCAAAAAGACCTATTTTTAAAAATTATTTAAAATTAAATTATTCGAATTAATCGGAAATTAACGTACGAAAAACTAACTTTTTTCCTACGCAAGCTATAGCAAAAATTCTTTTTGTTTTATAATCTACATACACATGGGATACTCCATACCGGGATTGGTCTGATTTGGACAACTCCTTGACCCGATGAAATAGACCTATTTTCAAAATTCGTTATTCGCGAAATTCGCAAATTTCCGTATGAAATACTTACTTTTTTCCTAGGCAAGCTATACCAAAAATTCTTTTTGTTTTACACTCTACATACCCTGGGGATACTGCATACCGAGTTTGGTTCGATTTGAACAACTCCTTGACCTTATCAAAAAGACCTATTTTTAAAAATTATTTAAAATTAAATTATTCGAATTAATCGGAAATTAACGTACGAAAAACTAACTTTTTTCCTACCCAAGCTATAGCAAAAATTCTTTTTGTTTTATAATCTACATACACATGGGATACTCCATACCGGGATTGGTCTGATTTGGACAACTCCTTGACCCGATGAAATAGACCTATTTTCAAAATTCGTTATTCGCGAAATTCGCAAATTTCCGTATGAAATACTAACTTTTTTCCTAGGCAAGCTATACCAAAAATTCTTTTTGTTTTACACTCTACATACCCTGGGGATACTGCATACCGAGTTTGGTTCGATTTGGACAACTCCTTGACCCGATGAAATAGACCTATTTTCAAAATTCGTTATTCGCGAAATTCGCAAATTTCCGTATGAAATACTAACTTTTTTCCTAGGCAAGCTATACCAAAAATTCTTTTTGTTTTACACTCTACATACCCTGGGGATACTGCATACCGAGTTTGGTTCGATTTGGACAACTCCTTGACCCGACGAAAAATACTATTTAAAAAATAAATATTTGAAATAATTGCAAATTTCCGTATGAAAAACTAACTTTTTTCCTAGGAAAGCTATACCAAAAATTCTTTTTGTTTTACACTCTACATACCCTGGGGATACTGCATACCGAGTTTGGTTCGATTTGAACAACTCCTTGACCTGATGAAAAAGACCTATTTTTCAATTTCTAAAACTTCTAAAATGCGGAAAAATCGTAATTTTAAGCTAATAATGGAATGTTTTCAACGATTCTGTTGGTAATCTAGGGTTTCCCCTGCAGAATCCTCAAAAACAAACCACGCAAAAGTTAATAGAAGCAGTACAAATAAATGATAAGGAAAAAAAGCTCTCAGATGGGACAATTATGAATTCAGATTAGATAAATAAGCATCAAATAAACAATTTCTCAATTTGGAAGAATAAAACTACACGGCAAACACTAAAACAACATTGCTAAAACAATTACTCGACTAGCACAATACCATTTGATAATAAACAATCAAAAACATCATCCGCAAATCGACTTTCGTTTATTGGGGACCATCGTTTACCCCAGCTGGAAAATTGCCTAGGCACTTCCTTTTTTGCAGGATTTCTTTTTTTCGGTAAAGCTACAACCTTCTTCTTGGTATGAAAACCAAGACATCTGATCTTGCCAACTTTTTCAATGATCATTTCGCCGTATTTTTCTCTCTTTTTCTCGATAAGACTCCTGGCACGTTTGCAGTCTCCACTGCCAAAAAAATTGACCCAGCCATTGTAACGCCATTGTTTCTTTTCGCCCCTTTTCTGATTTGGTCTTAATTTGCCCAACTTGATCGATTTCGCGTTCTTAAATATCTTCCAGACTTTCGCTAGTACTTGCCCAGGTTCGCACTTAGCTTGGAAATTGACGAACCTTATAGAGGTTGCGAGATCTAAATCAACTTGACGTCTTGTCCTATATAAGTCCTTGTCTTTTTTAAAACCTTTGAAACATTTAACTCTTATCTCCTTTCTGCGTCCTCCTGGACTCAAGAACTCATTGACATTAACTCCCTGTCCAGGTACATGGTCGTCAAAATACCTTGACTGCATCTCACTTGATCTAAAATACTCAGTTCCTGCTATTAAAATGAACTTGGGCACG
>NC_134481.1:3927538-3955038 GCF_964194025.1 Convolutriloba macropyga
TTTGTAAATTTACCATTATGGAACATTCTATGGTTGATAAGTAACCATTACCTAAACACTTAGAGTTGACATGTGGCTTTCATCTAAAACTTAGTTCTAAAATGAATAAAAGCTGTCGTTTGGAGCAAACCGAAAGACAATATTAATGCAAGACTGTCTTTTTTCTAATTTAAATCTACCAATTTGTCTTCTCAATGGGCGAACAAAAATAAATCAGATGCAAAATTTATTATCTTGAAAAACTACAGCATAAAAAGTTCGGAAAACAAACAAACTTTTGTAGGAATTAAATCTCGAAAATGATCAATCATGTTCAAACACGTCTAACAATGGGGTGAGGAAAGTTTTTGAGTTATACAAAATTTTGACCATTTTTCCAGAAATTTGAGAAGCAGTACATTCAGATTGTTTTCCAGACAACTCGACTTCAATATAGGAGAAAATGTTCAGACTGACGTCTTCAGGTTTTTCTGTCTTCAGAATTTTGAAAGTAGAAACGATCGCGTAGTTGACATCCCTGGCTGAAAAAAAAATTGTTCAACAAGGCCGTAAACTGCAGTGCCATCTCGTATAAACGAAATGCATGCATTGTGCTCGTTTTTCCGGAAAGAATGGATGTTAAAATTCTTGACTCGTAAACTGTCAAAAAAAGTTTTCTCCATTATACAAGTGGACAAAACCGTCGGAACGCGTAAACTTGGTTGCATCGTTTCTCTTTCCTTTCGAAGTTTTTGACAGAAACCAAAAAGAGCATCGTTTGCAGGCATTTCTCGTCTGATCTTTTTGTTTCTGTTATACCTTTCTACGATCAAACGCAAATGGTTGACGGTTCCAGTGAACTTTGTTTTCAAAAGGTAATTTGCTGACTCAAACATTATCGCTGATGTGCACCATAGAGGTCCATAATTTTTGACTTGCCAAGAAAAATGATTCAGGGAGTGAACGTTTGGTGAGAAAACATTGGCGCCACAAATTTCTTCCATTTGGTTCAGAAACTTTTTTATCAACTTATCGGCTTCATTGACAAAGATATTAGAAGAGAGAAGCAGTCTTATAAAGTAGCTCAAGAGATGAAGTCCTTCATACAAAACTGGAAATATCAAGCCACGCAAAACAATGGGACCCACATAGAGCAACCAAACTTTAATTTCATTTGCTTTGAAGAACCTAATTTCATTCAATGGTCGCAATTTTCGTTTGAAATCGTCGGTTAACTGAAACAAAAAGGAAAATAAAATACCCGGTTTTCTATTTTTGATAATTTTGTTAGCTATGAGCTAACCTTCACACCACGAAGAGAAGCATCGAATCCAGCCAGTCTTCTCTTGAAACTGTCTTTGATAATAAAGAGAACTGTTCTCGCAACTCCCAACAAAATCTGATGCATATAGTCTATTGGAGCGGACAACGGCAGTTTTGGCACAATATCAAAAATTTTAGCAGGGCCCTTGACTCCCTTATAAGAGGAGCAGTTACTGTTGGCTATGAATTGCAGATAGGTTTTGTGTTCTTCGGGGGTTCGCATTGGAAATCGTTGGTTAGGATAATAAAGGTTGTTGTCTCCACGCAGGCACTCGACATTACATAGAGTGCAGCCGTAATATGCATTGAACTGTTGCATATTGAGGAGAGAACTTTTTGCCGGAAGGTCTGCAGTCAAAAGAACGACTTCGAAAATCACTTTCCATTGTTTTTCTCTCAAAAGGACGTATGAAGGCGACATCAGTTCTCTCTCGAAGCCCTAAATTACAAAGTGATTAATTAAAAACTTGATTGTTGACGTCACAGTTTCATTAAATTACACTACAAACTTCAAACACTACATCCCAAGCTGGTTTGCCAGATCCAAACCACAACCGAGCAAGGACGATGTTGCGAAACATACACCTTTTTATTGGAGGAAGATTCGCAACTGCAAGCCAGACAGGCCAAAGTGACTGTTTGTTAGAATTCACGACCTTCGCACCGTCAGAATTCATGATCAGACAGACATTAATTTCCCGTTTGGCTTCATTAAATGTTGTTGGTAATCTCAAATCTTTTCCTATCTGTTTAGAAATCGATTATTTTTCAATGCACTTTAGGTTGTCTTGTACAACGTTCTGCAGTTCTTCAATGAATTCTAACCGCCACAACTTTCAGTTTGCGCATGGCTTAGATCGCAATTTTTCTTCAGCTGTTGTGATTCCATGTGCTCTTTTTACAGATTTGTAGCTGGGAATATTTTTCTCAGGAAACGTTTTCCTGATCAAATTGAACCACTCATTCGCTTCATTATCAGGAGTACCATGGTTTGCAATCATTTCATGCGCACATAACAAAAAATTGCTGACACTTGCGCCAAAAAACAATGGTTCAGCGTTCGATACGTCACTGTCAGACGTTTTGTCATCATCGCTGACGTTGCCTGTCGATGCTAGAGTACTGACGTCAAAATCAGGTGAATCTGCTCCACCCTGAGGGGAAGAAACAAACTGATTTACGGAAGAAGCTGTCTGAGGACTACCAACTTCATTGTCTAGACTCAATGAGTCTCTAGATTCTTCATTGCGGGTTTCCGAACTTGAACTGCTGTCGCTAAAGTTCCGAAGTTCTTCAGTCCTACGAAACTTTTCTTTAGACTTTATAGAGACAAAAAGTCTTTTTCGCTTCTGAGGATAAACTAAGCGCGTTCTTGGTAAAACAATTCGCTTCGAAACAGGTGGCACATCAGAAGCAACAGAATGCAGATCAGTGTGAGGGCATTGACAATTGTGATTTCCGTCACCAAAAAAATGTTCTGAGGAGTAAAACACTGTTATTTCATCTCCTGGAATTATTTCCGAGATGATTTCTAGTTTAATAGCTTTCCGCTTTCCGTCATCAAACACGGCATATTTGCAATTCGGTCTACAGCTGTGGTTTGCAAAACGAGTCGCTCCAACCATTATTCTATCGAACTTGCAGATATCCGTTTTTTGAAAAATTGATATTTCAGCAAAATTGCAAACAACATCATTTGGAATCTTCTCTATGTAACCTACAACAGAGGGCAAAAACCTTTTCGAGATGGACGAGGAAGGTTTCAAAGGCTTAGTTCCGCAATAGAAGAGACCATAACCACCGTAGTCATCAGGTTTGAAGGAAAATTTGGCTACCTGTGCGTCAACATAGCAGCATCTAAGTAAAGTATCAAACTGAATCAACATGAGATTCTTCTTTAGGCAGTCCTCGTACTCTTTGTGAGACCACATTTCAACCATTGGCTGCACTTCACGAGAGCTATTCTGTATCATTGATTTAGTTACATGAGCATCAGCTTGCGCGATTGCAAAGCACTTCAACATTTTCATCTAAAAGAAGTTTGAGAATCAACAATTTTCGAGACATAACTATTGAAAAAGAACATAATTCAAACGAGCCGGCTGACTTCTGACAGCAAAACTTTTGCGAACTAGCAAAGCACTTGGGCAAAAATTTGGCAGAAAATTTAATTTTTGAGGGCATTTGGTATTCAACAATAAGTCACGACACCAAAGCGCAAGAAGTCAAATAATGATGACCATGAAGCATTCAGTTTTCTGGCAGAAGAGTGTTTTCATTGCTACTGTGCTTGAAATCGACACCCATCTGATTGGCCGACTTCCGTGCCTCCTTATGGGCGAAACAAGGCATTTTCGGGTACTTGAGTTTCACGACAACTAAAACAGGGTACGTTTATGAAAAATTCAAAACAACGAATTCAAAATTACTTAGACAAGTGAGTGTTATATTCAAACCTTCTTCAGGCGTAGCCCAGATATCCGAGAAAAAAACATGAGAAAGAAAACAAAAGGAGTTATTATTAGTAGGTTGACAAAAACATTCAAAAGCGTGGCGAGCTTCCTCTGGCACAGGAGTTCTTGCTTCGCGTCTGCCTTTGAGAAGACCAATGATTTGGGTTTTCAGCAATGAGGTCTCTTTCTCCCCAAACATCTCAACGGCCAGTTTACGACCAAACTTTGAGGGCTCTGGTCCCGCGTACAACCCCATTAGATTCTTGCCATTCCATATGACTTCGGGATGTGACACGCTGTTGTCCACTTCTGGTGTCTCCCCATTCAAAACAGCGCTCAAAACCCTTACAAACCCTTCATTATTAGCTTTTTCTTCATCTCGGTTTTGTTTGAGTTTTGACTTGTAGCTAGATAAGGTCTCATCAATTTTCCTTTTGAACATTTCAAACTCTTGACGCTCGTGGTTTATTTGGGTTGAATGCAAAACAGCCGATAAATTTAACTCCTCTTCGTCTGAAGAACTTAGGACATTGGACTTCCTTTTCGGAGGTTTTTCTAAATGTGACTACAGTGTCTTCCTGTTCACTCGAATAACTTGCATCAATCATATTGACCTGAAAAAGTTTTTTCATTTCATTTGATTCAAACGCGTAAAAACTAATGAATCGTGGCCTGATATATTTTTGGACTTTTTTACTTCGGATTTTATTCTCGCTTCAAATAATAGAAGTAAAAAAAATTGAGAAAAACGAACAGAAAATATTTTACTAAAAAGGCAACAGAGAAGCCGTTTCAAAGATTTCGAAGTAACAGAACAATATTAACATTTCAAAGGCTGCAGAACAAAGAATAGAAAGTATTACTATAAAGGCAACAGAGAATCCTTTTCAAAGATTTCGAAGTAACAGAACAATATTCACATTTCAAATGCTGCAGAACAACGAACAGAAAGTATTACTATAAAGGCAACAGAGAAGCCATTTCAAAGACTTTAAAGTAACAGAACAAATTTAACAACATTTCAAAAGCTGCAGTGCAACTGAACATCACTCGCATATAAACAAGCAACAGAAAAAGCACCGTGGAGGAGAGAAACGCAGATGTTTGATTGCAGATGATGAAGCAAGCTCCTCTTATCACAAATACTATTTCAGTGCTGAGAATTTCTTTTCCGCTCCTGGAAACTTCTGCTTCATTTCCGCCCCATACTGGTTGGTGCCACGAATAGCATCAATGACAGCTTCTTCCGAGTTTTGCCGAAACTTCTGCTTGACGTTCTCTAGTACAAACAAAAGGTGTAACAATTACGCGAAAAAAACTTAGTCGAACCATGTGCAAAAAAATTCTGTAAAACTTTTCATAGAACTACTTCCGAACTACTATTCATCAAAATTCAAAACAAAGCATAAAAAGGGTCAAAACTATGCTCATGTGTGCATACTCGTGAACTCGTCTTCAATAGCTGGATCACAGGGAACCCTTCCTCCGCTTCTCCTGACTTTGCAGCCAAGTCTCTCGAACATCAAAGTACAATGCTCCTCACTCCCAAAGTATTTTGCACCAAGCAGCCTGCCAAAGGATGACGCACCATCTGAAACAGGAAAATCCATCAAATTTCTACCATCTAGCATCACTGGTTCTACATCATTTGATGCTGCTTCATCGACATCAACTTCTTTGGAGTCACCAGGTGCCTTCCATTTAGGCTTGAACACTTCAAGCACTTTTTGTCTCAATTTTGCAGACTCCCGCATCTGTTTTTTGTTGTGCTCAACGTTGATCTCGGTCAGTTCCAAAAACTTGCGTGTCACATATTCCATCACCTCACTATTTGAGACGCCCTCAACTGACTGTGAGTCCTTTAGTGTACCGTGAAAAAAGAAAGTACCAAAAAAACGGACAGTTTGGAATTTTTAATAGTTTAAAACGTTCTCAGGTTAATTTTACTCTAAGCGCTTTTTTCAAATAAACGGCTTTGGAAAAGTTTTTGATGAAACAAAACATACTACTGGGCAAAACTAGCAAAAAATTGTTTTGATAAGATCAAACCTTTGAAGAGTTCTCAGTTGCGTTGGAGGCGGATGATGGAGTTTTGCTGAACGAGGTTCCAAGCTCAACAGTTGGCTCAATTTGTCCTGCTTCTTTCAGTTTTGAGGCCCTAGCTTTCTTGCATGGTGGTGGCGCTGCTTCTGATGCTGCAGTTTTGCTCTGGTTTTCCTTCTCCGTTACTGATGTATCCAATAAAAGTGAGTAATTCTCAGAGACACTAAACATAAAATCATAGAAAAATTCAATCATAAAAGTCAGGCAGCCAGAAGAAGCTTCATTTATTGAAGGATCGGTAATTTTAAAGTTCGAACATTTTGACACCATTTTGCGTTAATGATTATTACATTAGATTTCATATTCTAAGACACGTACCGTACACTGCTAATATTCGCAGCCGGCTCATCCATCTTTTTTTGCCGTTTTTTTGCAACTACCTCACTGGCCTGCATCGATTGAGTTGTCTTCACCTTGCCAACAAAACTCGCCCAGAAAGTTCGGTCACCAGTAGTTGAGAATTGCAATTTTGTTGGCTGTGTCATGTTCATCTTGTCCTCTAGAGATAATCCTTCAGGCCACGAGGAATGGTTGCACGTTAGAGTGAATGGCTTAGAATCATTGTCTCCGAGGAACATCCAGACCAATTTTCCTGCTTTTCTAGCAAGTTTTGGATCTTCAAAATGTTGAGAGATTTTAACTCCTTTGTTCAACCGCTGTGAGTTTGTTAAACCAACTGATCCGGAAGCAACACTAGATTGAGAATTCATGACTCTGAAAATCAGGGCCAGAATGAATCTATTCTTTTTACCAAAATAACAAAACGACCCGCTTTTCTTGTCCAAATTGAAAAATGGCAACATGTAAAATTTTTTTGATAAAGAACTACTCAAAATTGAACTCCTTTAAATCAGCCAGAACTAAAACAAGTGAGCTTCGTATAGCTCTTTGCGCACAGCAACTATTTGCAATTTTGTGAAGAAGAGGTTTTGTAGATTCAGCGACAAGACAGTTTTTAGCAACGAATGCGGTTAAAACTCCAAGACTGTAAACATCAGAGCACTCTTTAGTTTGCGCATTTTTCTCATTGCGCAACTCATACTCGATTTGCTTGTACTTCAGATTGTACACCTTCCGTTCTTCGCAATCTAAGGTAAAAATTATTGGAAAGTTTACAAGAGTTGCTTTGCCAAAATCTAAGATTTTAGACGTGTCAGAAGAGACTAAAACATTACTTGAATGCAAGTCCAAGTGGAGAATTTGTCGCTCGTGCATAAAAGAAAGGGCTTCGGTTATTTCAATGAGTCGCATAACCCAGTTATTTTCAAGGCCCTGAGTTGCATACTGCCTAATCGAGAAACCAAAAAAACGCTCACAAACAAGTCCTTTGTGATTTTTGTTGTATCCGTAGGCAAAGGCAAAAAATTTTTGCCTCCAGTCGAAAGGACAATCTAACAGTTTTCGAAGAATTCTCCCCTCTAGTGCCAACTCGTCCTCTGAGCTTTTTTTGGCAATTTTGATGATACACTGAATCTTACCCTTGAAGCCAAAACTACATGCAAAAACATCGCCAAAACAGCCCGAACCCAACCGTCTTTCAAAACGAACGCTGAAGTTATTCGAACAAAAGTCTTCAATTGCGCTCAGGAAATTGTTAACTTGTTTCCTTTTGATTCGCCCGTCATGGCTTTCCTTGCGGTCGCTGGGATGAATTGGAATGCATCGAGGAGCTTCTCTTTTAGTGAAGACGCTCTAAAAAACCAAAATAAAATTTTAATCTAAGGAATTTTTTTGAGAAGCAATTATTATTTGTCACCAATTTGAGTTAAACACTATCCTAATTATTAACGAACAACCATAGTTTTCGGATGAAAACATTCCATTATTACATCGAAAAACTTACTCTCGAAGCAGTTTTTTTTGTTGCAATCTGACAATCTAGAAGTCTCTTCCTGGTTTCAGCCAGCTCAAAGTTTTTCTGCTGTAGATCATTCACTAGCATCTTGTTTTCTTTACGAAGTGGGCCCACTTGTTTTTCTACGTACTTCCGCCTTCTTTTAGCGATTGCTGCTTCACTTCTTTTTCCTCTCTTTCTTTGTGGTTTCCTATTCTCACTAAAACTTTTGTCAATTTCATTTTTCATTTTGATCTATAAAATAAAATCTTGATTGCCTAAAAAAATATTGGAATCAACAATTGATTTTAACTCAAAACCTGTTCAAACAGGGTTGGACTTGCACAAAAACATTGATTCGATTTTAACAACTCTTTGATGACGTTTTCAAGAAAACTACATTTGAAAAATACAATTAATCAACACCTGTTTGTGATAACAGCACTTAAATAAACTTCCATTGTAATAAACTCTAATGCACGATCTACACTGGGTAAGCACGTCACTATCAGACTACAAATTTATCACACTGCTAGTGAGTAAACAGTGGCAATAAAAGAGTGGTGATAAACTCGCAGTCTAATGATGGACACAGTTGGATAAACTTGCAGTCTAAATAACAAACATGATAGCAACAGGTGTTGATTTAAAAATTACCACACGGTTGTCATCGCACTCGGCTTCGCTTTGGAGTTTGATAACTTCTTGGTGGCGATAACAACCGTGTGGTAACATTCATTATTGTACCCTTTTTTTATGTGAAAATATGAAATAACTTCTATTTTATCGATCTCCAGAATTCAGTATTGGCCTAAAAATTTTAGTACCCGTACCTAACTCAAAGGTAAATTCAGTACCAAGTCAGGGTCTAATTCAAGGTACATTTCTGATGAATTTGTCTGATTCAGAGTTAATTCAGTGATACACATTCTGAATAAACTTCTGATTCAGAAGAATACAGAATATTTTCCCTGAATTTTGCTCTGATTCAGAGAAGTTCAGAAATAAATTTTCAGCTGGTTCTGAAATCGTTCTGAATCAGTATTAAAACTTGGAATTTATCTGAAATTGTTCTGAATTAGTACTGATTGTCACTGAAGTTTAGGTACAGGCATTTATATATGGTCTAGCGTCTTAAACGGCAAATCGTACTTTCCACCAAAAACCCAACTTTTCTTCCAAAACATTTATTCTGACCAAACCTTTTGCAGATTCAGAACTGGTCGGATTAGTATGTTTGCGTTTTGCGCCAAAAAGCGAGAAAAAGCAAACATTAACGAAAACAATGAGACTTTAAATTTTAACGTCTTATACGTCAAATTGTAATTTCCACCACAAACACAACTTTTCTTCCAAAACACTCATTCTGACCAAATCTCTTGCAGATTCAGAACTGGTTGGATCAGTTTGTTTGTGTTTTGTGCCAAAAAACGAGAAAAAACGAACATTAACGAAAACATTGAGACTTGTACGGAAAATTTTAGCGTCTTATACGGCAAATTGTAATTTCCACCACAAATCCAACTTTCCTTCCAAAACACTTACTCTGACCAAATCTTTTGCAGATTCAGAACTGGTTGGATTAGTTTGTTTGCGTTTTGCTCCAAAAAGCGAGAAAAAACAATCATTAATGAAAACAATGAGACTTTAAATTTTAGCGTCTTATACGGCAAATTGTAAGTTCCACCACAAACACAACTTTTCTTCCAAAACACTCATTCTGACCAAATCTCTTGCAGATTCAGAACTGGTTGGACCAGTTTGTTTGTGTTTTGTGCCAAAAATCGAGAAAAAACGAACATTAACGAAAACAATGAGACGTACGGAAAATTTTAGCGTCTTATACGGCAAATTGTAATTTCCACCACAAATCCAACTTTCCTTCCAAAACACTTACTCTGACCAAATATTTTGCAGATTCAGAACTGTTTGGATTAGTTTGTTTGCGTTTTGCGCCAAAAAGCGAGAAAAAGCAATCATTAACGAAAATAATGAGACTTTAAATTTTAGCGTCTTATACGGCAAATTGTAATTTCCACCACAGACACAACTTTTCTTCCAAAACACTCATTCTGACCAAATCTTTTAGAGATTCAGAACTGGTTGGACTAGTATCTTTGCGTTTTGCACTCAAGGTACACATGGGACACTCCATGCCAAGTTTGGTTTGATTTGGACAACTCCTTGACTCAATGAAAAAGTCCTATTTTTAAAATTCGCTAATCGCTTTCTTATACTGCATTGAAATACGAACTTTTTCCCGAGGCAAGCTATACCAAAAACTCTTTTTGCTTTAGACTCTAGCTACACAGGGGAAACGCCATACGAAAAATGGTTCGATTTGGACAACTCCTTGACCCGACGAAATTTCTATATTTTTGAAAATAGAATAAGCGAATAATAAGCGAAAAAGTCGATATTTCCGATCGAAATACGAACTTTTTTCTAGGCACGCTGTACCAAAAAATCTTTTTACTATACACTCTAGATACACATGGGATACTCCATGCCAAGTTTGGTTTAATTTGGACAACTCCTTGACCCGACGTAATTTCTATATTTTCGAAAATAGAATAAGCCAATAAGTCGATATTTCCGATCGAAATACGAACTTTTTTTCTAGGCAAGCTATGCCAAAAGTTCTTTTTGTTTTACACTCTAGGTACCCATGGGATACTCCATACCAACTTTGGATTAATTTGGACAACTCCTTGACCCGACGAAATTTCTATATTTTCGAAAATAGAATAAGCGAATAAGTCGATATTTCCGATCGAAATACGAACTTTTTTCCTAGGCAAGCTACAATAAAAATTCTTTTTGCTTTACACTCTAAGCACCCATGGTATACTCCATACCAAATTTGGTTTAATTTGGACAACTCTTTGACCCGACGAAATTTCTATACTTTCGAAAATAGAATAAGCGAATAATAAGCGAAAAAGTCGATATTTCCGATTGAAATACGAACTTTGTTTCTAGGCAAGCTATACCAAAAATTCTTATTGTTTTGCAATCTAGGTACCCGTGGTATACTCCATACCAAGTTTGGTTCAATTTGGACAAGTCCTTGACCCGATGAAAAAGACCAATTTTTAAAATTCGTCATTCGCGAAATTCGCAAATTTCCGTATGAAAACCTAACTTTTTTCCTACACAAGCTATACCAAAAATTCTTTCTGTTTTATACTCTAGCTACACAGGGGATACTCCATGCCGAGTTTGGTTCAATTTGGACAAGTCCTTGACCCGATGAAAAAGACCTATTTTTGAAAATTATTCAAAATTAATTATTCGAATTAATCGGAAACTAACGTACGAAAAACTAACTTTTTTCCTAGGCAATCTATAGCAAAAATTCTTTTTGTTTTACACTCTAGATACACATGGGATACTCCATACCGGGTTTGGATTGATTTGGACAACTCCTTGACCCGGCGAAAAAGACCTATTTTCAAAATTCGTTATTTGCGAAATTCGCAAATTTCCGTATGAAATACTATTTTTTTTCCTAGACAAGCTATACCAAAAATTCTTTCTGTTTTATACTCTAGCTACACAGGGGATACTTCATGCCGAGTTTGGTTCAATTTGGACAAGTCCTTGACCCGATGAAAAAGACCTATTTTCGAAAAATATTCAAAATTAATTATTCGAATTAATCGGAAACTAACGTACGAAAAACTAACTTTTTTCCTAGGCAAGCTATACCAAAAACTCTTTTTGCTTTAGACTCTAGCTACACAGGGGAAACGCCATACGAAAAATGGTTCGATTTGGACAACTCCTTGACCCGACGAAATTTCTATATTTTTGAAAATAGAATAAGCGAATAATAAGCGAAAAAGTCGATATTTCCGATCGAAATACGAACTTTTTTCTAGGCACGCTATACCAAAAAATCTTTTTACTATACACTCTAGATACACATGGGATACTCCATGCCAAGTTTGGTTTAATTTGGACAACTCCTTGACCCGACGTAATTTCTATATTTTCGAAAATAGAATAAGCGAATAAGTCGATATTTCCGATCGAAATACGAACTTTTTTTCTAGGCAAGCTATGCCAAAAGTTCTTTTTGTTTTACACTCTAGGTACCCATGGGATACTCCATACCAACTTTGGATTAATTTGGACAACTCCTTGACCCGACGAAATTTCTATATTTTCGAAAATAGAATAAGCGAATAAGTCGGGGATACACAGGGGATACTGCATACCAAGTTTAGTTCGATTTGAACAACTCCTTGACCCGATGAAAAATACTATATTTAAAAGTTTGGTATACTGCAAATTGTAATTTCCACCACAAATCCAACTTTTCTTCCAAAAAACTTACTCTGACCAAATCTTTTGCAGATTCAGAAGTGGTTGGAATAGTATGCTTGTGTTTTGGGCCAAAAAAAAAGAGAAAAAGCAAACATTAATGAAAATATTGAGATTTTAAATTTTAGCGTCTTGTGCGCCAAATTGCATTTTCCACCACAAATCCAACTTTTCTTCCAAACCACTTATTCTGACCAAATCTCTTGCAGATTAAGGACTGGATGGACTAGTATGTTTGCGTTTTGTGCCGAAAATCGAGAAAAAGCGAACATTAACGAAAATATTGAGAATTGTACGGACATTTTTAGCGTCTTATATGGCAAATTGTAATTTCCACCACAAAACCAACTTTTCTTCTAAAACACTTATTCTGAGCAAACCTTTTGCAGATACAGAACTGGTTGGACTAATATGATTGCGTTTTGTGCCAAAAAGCGAGAAAAAGCAAACATTAACGAAAACATTGAGACTTTAAATTTTAGCTTCTTGTGCGCCAAATTTCAATTTCCTCCACAAATCTAACTTTTCTTCCAAAACACTTATTCTGACCAGTTCTTTTGCCAATTCAGAACTGGTTGGACTAGTATGTTTGTGTTTTGCGCCAAAAAGCGAGAAAAAGCAAACATTAACGAAAACATTGAGACTTTAAATTTTAGCGTCTTTTAAGGCAAATTGTAATTCCCAACACAAACCCAACTTTTCTCCCAAAACACTTATTATGACCAAATATTTTGCAGATTCAGAACTGGTTGGACTAGGTATGTCTGTTTTTTGCACCAAAAAGCGACAAAAAGCAAACAATAACGAATACACTAAAAATACTAAAAATTAGAAGACTTTTGAAGAAGACTTTTTTTCTGATAGAGAACTTTCAATTTTTCCGGTGAGGTTACATTTTTGACCAAACCTAGGCTCCAATTAGCATGGATACAGATGGTACAAACTAACAAACTACTAAAACTTACACAAAAGCATACATATGTCACATCACCACCTCGAAAAACAGAAGACTTTTAGAGAAGACAATTTTTTTTTACAATTATAGAGAAATTTCAATTTTGTTGGTAACTTTACCGTATAACTCATTCAATACTGACAGCAGTTAGTCAGCCGCACAAGTCAGCTATCGAAATACCGCGTGACAGTATTTTCAAAGTTGTAGAAAAAGGCAATAAACTGAAACCTTAAATTATAGCGTCCTGTACGGGAAATTGCGATTTCCAGCACAAATCCAACTTTTCTTCCAAAACACTTATTCTGACCCAATGTTTTGCAGATTCTGAACTGGTTGGACTAGTATGTTTGCAATTTTTGCCAAAAACCGAGAAAAAGCAAACATTAACGAAAACATTGAGACTTGTACGGAAAATTTTAGCGTCTTGTGCGCCAAATTGCAATTTCCCACCACAAATCTAACTTTTCTTCCAAAACACATATTCTGACCAAATCTTTTGCAGATTAAGAATTGGTTGGAATAGTATGTTTGTGTTATGAGCCGAAAAAGCGAGAAAGAGCAAACATCAACGAAAATATTGAGACTAAGTTTTAGCGTCTTGTGCGCCAAATTGCAATTTCCAACACAAATCTAACTTTTCTTCCAGAACACTTATTCTGACCAAATCTTTTGCATATTCAGAACTGGTTGGACTAGTATGTTTGTGTTTTGCGCCAAAAAGCGGGGAAAAAGCAAACATTAACGAAAACATTGAGACTTTAAATTTTAGCGTCCTATACGGGAAATTGCGATTGCCACCACAAACACAACTTTTCTTCCAAAACACTCATTCTGACCAAATCTCTTGCAGATTCAGAACTGGTTGGATCAGTTTGTTTGTGTTTTGTGCCAAAAATTGAGAAAAAAAACGAAGATTAACGAAAACATTGAGACTTGTACGGAAAATTTTAGCGTCTTATACGGCAAATTGTAATTTCCACCACAAATCCAACTTTCCTTCCAAAACACTTATTCTGACCAAATCTTTCGCAGATTCAAAAGTGGTTGGAATAGTATGTTTAAGTTATGGGCCAAAAAAAGAGAAAAAGCAAACATTAATGAAAATATTGAGATTTTAAGTTTAAGCGTCTTGCGCGCCAAATTGCACTTTCCACCACGAATCTAACTTTTCTGCCAAAACAATTATTCTGACCAAATCTTTTAATAATTTTCTTCGAACTAATTGGAATAGTATGTTTGTGTTTGGCGCCAAAAAGCGAGAAAAAGCAAACATTAACGAAAACATTGAGACTTTAAATTTTAGCGTCTTATACGGCAAAAACTCAATTAAATTTTATTAATTCAACTATGAATTAACTTTCTGTGAATTACTGAATTACTGTATTACTATTTCTACTAATAAAACAAAAAACATTGGAAAAATAAATTCCGATGTAAATGATGCATACAAATAGCTGACAATTTACATCATTTTAAAGCTTTTTCAAAGAACTTTCGTCAACATTTTTAGTGAAATCTTTAGGCCCTTCTTTTTTTGCAATAAAAACTGGAGGCACAGGTTTCAAGCTCTCGGCGAATTCCGCATCAGTACAGCTTCCCATTGGACCTAGTTTAAGCTCCAGGGGATTTGAAGTTTGGATTTCGTCGTAAGTTTTGCTGCAATCAAAAGGATTTTTGAAGTTTAACCATCCATGAAGAACATTGTTGACCCTTGAGCACAGGAAAGACACGTTTGCAATCCTTGGATACATATTTTTAAGCTCTTTTTTAGCGTCGGAGAGACTCATGGTTTCATTCTTCCTGTATCCAGAAAACCGGGAGGATATTGGTTTTCTGAACGGGTTTCTCACTTTCTTGATAACTTTCTTTTTTTTTCGGGTTCCTGTTCTCTTTGCCAACTGTCATCGAGCACTAAACAACACATTAAAGTGCTAATAGATTCAGTTCTCAGAAAACTCTAGGTACACATGGCAAACTCCATACCAAGTTTGATTCTATTTGGACTACTCTATGACCTAATCAAAAAGACCTACTTTTAAAATTACTTATTTCAAATAATCGTAAATTTCCGTATGAAGAACTAACGTTTTTCCTAGGCAAGCTATACCAAAAACTCTCTTTGTTTCAGACTCTAGCTACACAGGGGATACTCCATACCAAAAATGGTTCGATTTGGACAACTCCTTGACCCGACGAAATTTCTATATTTTCGAAAATAGAATAAGCGAATAAGTCGATATTTCCGATCGAACTACGAACTTTGTTTCTAGGCAAGCCATACCAAAAATTCTTATTGTTTTACACTCTAGGTACCCATGGGATACTCCATACCAAGTTTGGTTTAATTTGGACAACTCGTTGACCCGACGAAATTTCTATTTTTTTTTGAAAATAGAATAAGCGAATAATAAACGAAAAAGTCGATATTTCCGATTGAAAAACGAACTTTTTTCCTAGGCAATCTATACCAAAAAATCTTTTCTTTTTACACTCTAGGTACACATGGCAAACTCCATACCAAGTTTGATTTAATTTGGACTACTCTATGACCTAATCAAAAAGATCTACTTTTAAATTTACTTATTTGAAACAATCGCAAATTTCGGTATGACCAACTAACTTTTTTCCTAGGCAATCTATACCAAAAAGTTTTTTTGTTTTAGACTCTAGCTACACAGGGGAAACCGCATACCAAAAATGGTTCGATTTGGACAACTCCTTGACCCGACGAAATTTCTATATTTTCGAAAATAGAATAAGCGAATAAGTCGATTTTTCCGATTGAAATACGAACTTTTTTTCTAGGCAAGCTATACCAAAAAATCTTTTCATTTTACACTCTAGGTACCCATGGGGTACTCCATACCAAGTTTGATTCAATTTGGACTACACTATGACCTAATCAAAAAGACCTGCTTTTAAAATTACTTATTTGAAATAATCGCAAATTTCCGTATGAAGAACTCACTTTTTTCCTAGGCAAGCTATACCAAAAACTTTTTTTGTTTCAGACTCTAGCTACACAGGGGATACTCCATACCAAAAATGGTTCGATTTGGACAACTCCTTGACCCGACGAAATTTCTATATTTTCGAAAATAGAATAAGCGAATAAGTCGATTTTTCCGATTGAAATACGAACTTTTTTTCTAGGCAAGCTATACCAAAAAATCTTTTCATTTTACACTCTAGGTACCTATGGGGTACTCCATACCAAGTTTGATTCAATTTGGACTACACTATGACCTAATCAAAAAGACCTGCTTTTAAAATTACTTATTTGAAATAATCGCAAATTTCCGTATGAAGAACTCACTTTTTTCCTAGGCAAGCTATACCAAAAACTTTTTTTGTTTCAAACTCTAGCTACACAGGGGATACTCCATACCAAAAATGGTTCGATTTGGACAACTCCTTGACCCGACGAAATTTCTATATTTTCGAAAATAGAATAAGCGAATAAGTCGATATTTCCGATCGAAATACGAACTTTGTTTCTAGGCAAGCTATACCAAAAATTCTTATTGTTTTACACTCTAGGTACCCATGGTATACTCCATGCCAAGTTTGGTTTGATTTGGACAACTCCTTGACTCAATGAAAATGTCCTATTTTTAAAATTCGCTAATCGCTTTCTTATACTGCAAATTGTAATTTCCACCACAAATCCAACTTTTCTCCCAAAACTCCTATTGTGACCAAATATTTTGCAGAATCAGAACTGGTTGGGCTAGTATGTTTGTTTTTTGCACCGAAAAGCGACAAAAAACAAACAATAACGAATACACTAAAAATACTAAAAATTAGAAGACTTTTGAAGAAGACTTTTTTTCTGATAGAGAAGTTTCAATTTTTCGGGCAAGATTACATTTTTGACCAAACCTAGGCTCCAATTAGAATAGATACAGATGGTACAAACTAGCAAACTACTAAAACTTACAGAAAAGCTGACATATGTCATATCACCACCTCGAGAAATAGAAGACTTTTAGAGAAGACCATTTTTCAAACTGTTACAGAGAAATTTCAATTTTTTTGGTATCTTTACCGTATAACTCATTCAATACTGACAGCAGTTATTCAGCCGCACAAGTCAGCTATCGAAATACCGCGTGACAGTATTTTCAAAGTTGTAGAAAAAGGCAATAAACTGAGACCTTAAATTTTAACGTCCTGTACGGAAATCTGTAATTTCTACCACAAATTCAACTTTTATCCCAAATCACTTTTTCTGACCAAATCTTTTGCAGATTCAGATATGGTTGGGCTAGTATGTTTGTTTTTTGCACCGAAAAGCAACAAAAAACAAACAATAACGAAGAAGACTTTTTTTCTGATAGAGAAGTTTCAATTTTTCGGGCAAGATTACATTTTTGACCAAACCTAGGCTCCAATTAGAATAGATACAGATGGTACAAACTAGCAAACTACTAAAACTTACAGAAAAGCAGACATTTGTCATATCACCACCTCGAGAAATAGAAGACTTTTAGAGAAGACCATTTTTCAAACTGTTACAGAGAAGTTTCAATTTTTTCGGTATCTTTACCGTATAACTCATTCAATACTGACAGCAGTTATTCAGCCGCACAAGTCAGCTATCGAAATACCGCGTGACAGTATTTTCAAAGTTGTAGAAAAAGGCAATAAACTGAGACCTTAAATTTTAACGTCCTGTACGGAAATCTGTAATTTCTACCACAAATCCAACTTTTCTTCCAAAACACTTATTCTGACCAAATCTTTTGCATATTCAAAACTGGTTGGACTAGTATAATTGCGTTTTAGGCCAAAAAGCAAGAAAAAGCAAACATTAACGAAAATATTGAGACTTTAAATTTTAGCGTCTTTTGCGGCAAATTGCGATTTCCACCACAAATCCAACTTTTCGTCCAAAACACTTATTCTGACCAAATCTTTTGCAGATTCAGAACTGGTTGGACTGTTATAAATGCCTTTTGCGCCAAAAAGCGAGAAAAAGCAAACATTAACGAAAATATTGAGACTTTAAATTTTAGCGTCTTATACGGCAAATTGTGATTTCCATCAGAAATACAACTTTTCTTCCAAAAAACCGATTCTGACCAATTCTTTGGCAGATTCAGAACTGGTTAGACCAGTATGTTTGCGTTTTGTGCCGAAAACTGAGAAAAAGCAAAAATTAACGAAAACACAGCCTTTAAATTTTAGCGTCTTGTGAGCCAAATTGCAATTTCTACCACAAATCTAACTTTTCTTCCAAAACACTTATTCTGACCAAATCTTTTGCATATTCAGAACTGGTTGGACTAGTATAATTGCGTTTTAGGCCAAAAAGCAAGAAAAAGCAAAAGTTAACGAAAACACGGAACTGAGCCTTTAAGTTTTAGCGTCTTGTACGGGAAATTGCGATTTCCACCACAAATCTAACTTTTCCTCCAAAACACTTATTCTGACCAAATCTTTTGCAGATTCAGAACTGGATGGACTAGTATGTTTGTGTTTTTCGCCAAAAAGCGAGAAAAAGCAAACATTAACGAAAACATTGAGACTATAAATTTTAGCGTCTTATACGGCAAATTGCAATTTCCACCACAAATCTAACTTTTCTCCCAAAACACTTAATCTGACCAAATCTTTTGCAGATTCAGATTTGGTTGGACTAGTATAATTCCGTTTTGTGCCAAAAAGCGAGAAAAAGCAAACATTAACAAAAATATGGAGACTTTAAGTTTTAGCGTCTTGTGCGCGAAATTGCTATTTCCACCACAAATCCAACTTTTCTTCCAAAACACTTATTTACATTTTTCATTACATCACTACTCAAAAGCCCTCATTCTAATGCCAGCAGGAAAATCTGGTTGTTTCCCGAACTATTACCTGTTGGCATTGAGGCATACATATATTTACATGTAAAAAAAAAACCTGAACAGGTTCGTAGATTTCTATCGATTCGGATTTGAAGGCGCACTGCGTCTTCTTGGGTATTTTATACCCTTCACGCAAAGACATCAAGTTCATATCTGAAGCTGAAAAGCAATAACATAAGTAATTTGGACAACTCCTTGACCCGATGAAAAAGGCCTATTTTTAAAATTCGCTAATCGCGAAATTTGCAATTTTCCGTACGAAAAACTAACTTTTTTCCGACACAAGCTATACCAAAAATTCTTTCTGTCTTACAATCTAGGTATACATGGGATACTCCATACTGAGTTTGGTTCGATTTGAATAACTCCTTGACCTAATCGAAAAAAACTATGTTTCAAAATTAATTATTTGAATTAATCTCAAATTTCTGTATGGAGACCTAACTTTTTTTCTAGGCAAGCTATACCAAAAACTCTTTTTGTTTCAGACTCTAGCTACACAGGGGAAACCGCATACCAAAAATGGTTCGATTTGGACAACTCCTTGACCCGACGAAATTTCTATATTTTCGAAAATAGAGTAAGCGAATAAGTCGATTTTTCCGATTGAAATACGAACTTTTTTTCTAGGCAAGCTATACCAAAAGTTTTTTTTTGTTTTATACTCTAGGTACCCATGGGATACTCCATACCAAGTTTCGTTTAATTTGGACCACTCCTTGACCCGACGAAATTTCTATATTTTTGAAAATAGAATAAGCGAATAAGTCGATATTTCCGATCGAAATACGAACTTTTTTCCTAGGCAAGCTATACCAAAAAATCTTTTCATTTTACACTCTAGGTACCCATGGGATACTCCATACCAAGTTTGATTCAATTTGGGCTACTCTATGACCTAATCAAAAAGACCTGCTTTTAAAATTATTTATTTGAATTAATCGCAAATTTCCGTATGAAAACCTAACTTTTTTCCTACACAAGCTATACCAAAAATTCTTTCTGTTTTATACTCTAGCTACACAGGGGATACTCCATACCGAGTTTGGTTCAATTTGGACCAGTCCTTGACCCAAAGAAATTTCTATATTTTTGAAAATAGAATAAGCGAATAATAAGCGAATAAGTCGATTTTTCCGATTGAAATACGAACTTTTTTTCTAGGCAAGTTATACCAAAATTTTTTTTTGTTTTACAATCTAGGTACCCGTGGTATACTCCATACCGAGTTTGGTTCAATTTGGACAAGTCCTTGACCCGATGAAAAAGACCTATTTTTAAAATTCGTCATTCGCGAAATTCGCAAATTTCCGTATGAAAACCTAACTTTTTTCCTACACAAGCTATACCAAAAATTCTTTCTGTTTTATACTCTAGCTACACAGGGGATACTCCATGCCAAGTTTGGTTCAATTTGGACAAGTCCTTGACCCGATGAAAAAGACCTATTTTTGAATATTATTCAAAATTAATTATTCGAATTAATCGGAAACTAACGTACGAAAAACTAACTTTTTTCCTAGGCAATCTATAGCAAAAATTCTTTTTGTCTTACACTCTAGATACACATGGGATACTCCATACCGGGTTTGGATTGATTTGGACAACTCCTTGACCCGGCGAAAAAGACCTATTTTTAAAATTCGTTATATGCGAAATTCGCAAATTTCCGTATGAAATATTAACTTTTTTCCTAGACAAGCTATAGCAAAAATTCTTGAAACTTTACAATCTAACTACACAGGGGATACTCCATAGCAAGTTTGGTTCCATTTGAACAACTTCTTGGCCCAATAAAAAATAACTATAGTTAAAATTCGTTATTCGCGAAATTCGCAAATTTACAATCCGACCGAAGATTTTATGAACCAGACCGAAGAGAACCCAAAAAATCGACGGCACGCCATCTACGTCCCCAACATGAGGTGCACAAAATCCCAGCGGGGGGGGGAAACCGACTAACCGGCGTCTCAACGGGGCAGGGGGGGGTGGTGCACCTCATGCGGGCCCGAGGCCCTCACCTTAGAATAATAGTATTATATTAAAATAAAATATTTTACATATTGATTTACCATGTTGTGACACGTGCTCTGTAACTGGGGGTCGCATAATGTACTGTGAAGGGGGGCACAGCCAGAAAAATCCGTTAATAACTCTCCCTACAACTCCCTAAAATGGTCATCAATGTAGTGTTTCCCCTCCTCAGGGGTCAATCTGGGGTCAAGTTTCCCCGGACAATTTCTCGAAAACGGCTGAACAAAAACAAACGCCCTTAGTACTGTTTTTAGCACTGCTTGAGATACGCATCATATCAAAAAATGAGCCCAATCGGTGCATTCTTCAAGGAGTTATAGCAAAATAAAGGTACCGTACCAAATGAACCCAGAGGAGAGATACACCACATTCAGAGCTAAAATTGACCTTCAGAACTTCATAAAATGGCATATAAAATATATATGGCAACAATCAACATTATCAGACGAACGTAACGGGCAAACTACCGGGTCTAAATTCGCATGTTTTGTTGGTCTAACATGTACATACACGCAAGGTACCGGACACGAATTGGCCAAAATGGAGGTATGTGTCCTGGCCAATTTCTCGAAAACGGCTGGAAGAAACAAAACGCTATTTACAGGGATTCAAGTACGGCTCAAGCTGAGTTCAAATTAACAAACAGATCAAAAATCGGTTCACTCTACGAGGAGAAATTCTAACATAAAGGTACCGTACCAAATGCCCAATTAGGACAAGTACGGGTCACGGATCGCTAAAATTGACCATCTGGACTACGTATAACTACATACAAAATATATATGGGGAGACTCCCCACTAACTGAGGAATTCAAAACACTCAACTTTCATAATGTAGTTCAAAGCTTCAAGGTGTCACTGGTGTCACCCGCTGGTGTTAACCGCTTCTGGGGCTAAAATCGAGGGCAAGTTTACTGGCCAATTTCTCTAAAACGGCTGAACCAAAATGAACGCCCTTAGAAGCACTGTTTGTAGCACTGCTTGATATACGCATCATATTAAAAAATGAGCACAATCGGTAATTTCTTCAAGGAGTTATAGCAATTATAAGGTACCGTACCAAATGCCCAAAAAAGCGAGGTGACCGCTCTGCAGAGTCAAAATTGACCATCTCAACTACATAAAATACTATATAAACTTTATATGGGGATACTCCTCACTAACTGAGGATTCCAAAACACTAACACTTGTTGGGTAAATCGCGCGTTTTGTTGTACCGAAATTTGGGTCACCAAGAATAGCCCGAAAATTCGGCCTATTTCAAATTTGAACATTAATAACTTTTTGATGTGGGAAACCATCCAAACACTGCAAGCAAGAAGGGTTCAGTGCTAACAAAATGCGACCACTCCCGTTTAATTTGGTTCAGTACTTTAGAAGTTATTAACAAAATACTGTTCTGTACCCCATTTTTTGGGCTAAAAGCGAAGCCCAAAATCTCCGGAACTGACGTAAAACAACGTGAAAAAGAGTTAGTGGCGCATTTGTGGACGTAATTCTGCTCCACTTTGACGTTCTGGGTCATGGAAAACCTTCATGGGGAGGTGGGAAAACATTTCCCAGCTCACCATGAAGGTTATGATGTTTTGTGTGTTTTGACATAAAACAACATCCACAGAAATTTGATGAAATCGTGAAAAAAGAAAAATTGTTGAATTAAATTCGTTATTCCATACAAGTAGCTCCAGGGACCTAAATGCTGCATAGAAAACACAAAATGCACGCTGAAAAACCTGTTCTTCGCTCAAAACAACAATAAGCGATCAAAATTTGAGAAATGTTATGTTTTTCAGCAATCACTGTTAAATTACCGTTCCACAAAACTTTTTTTAAGAAGAACACTAACAACTCCATCGAAGATCTGCCTGGAGGGAAGAGAATGTGTTAAAATTTACCTATTTTGATTGTTATTTGACAGAGAAATAAGAAAAAGTCCAAAAACTGAGTGCCTTTTTTGTTCGACGAAAAAAACTTCGTTTACAACTTCATTGTTATTTGCTAAGGCCGATGCAAAAATTAGACTGCAAAGTACTAGCAGAGAGAGCTAAAAAAACAAAACACCACCTCATTTGTTCAATTTGATTGAGTACTTTAGGAGAAATCAATAAAACAATAAGCTGAAACCTGACTTTCGATCTCTGAAAAGACACAAATTAAAAGATAAGCAATGCAAAATGTTCCTCAGAACCTAATAAGATCTGTTCTATGACTGAAACAGCTTCTGGAATCCATAGACTGAAGCGTAAATAACAAAATTGTCAATTAATAACAAAGCCCAGTAGGAGAACAAAAGCATGAGTTCATAAAAACGCTTTGAAGAAATAAGTTTTTCAAATTTACACCTTAATAACTTTTTTGGTAAGATTGATTCAAAAAGTCAACTGAACGAGCAAGCAAGAAGGATTTTTACCCAACGAACTGAGGAACAAACGAACCTACACATGTAGCCTAAATCCGATTATCTGCGGTACGAATTTTTTGATGACCCAACAGGACCAAAATTTCGACTTTTTTCAAGTTTGAACCTGAATAACTTTTTTTACCATCCCCGTTATGAAAACCACCCAAATGTGCAGGCAAGTAAATGCGCTTAAGTTTGTTCAGTTTAAGGTAGTAGCTTTGGAGAAATCGACAAACAATTGAAACTTCCCCCGATTTCTAGGCTACGCTGAGACCTAATTTTTCTCAAAAATATCTGCAAAACGGCTATCAACGGCGCCTCAGACGTACTGCGTATCTACTGGACATCGAAGACTTCTACTGCGAAGTGGGAAAAAATTCGCACCTCGCCAATAAGACCAGGATGTTTTGTGTGTTTTGTGGTTCAAAAAAAACGAACTCACTGGAGTCTACGGATAACACCAAAAAGAGAAAATTGTCGAAATTGTATAAACTATTGATTGTTGTAGATTCGTAGACTGGAAAGGCGAACAAATAACCCAATGGGTATTTTCAAAAATGTCCTAATAAAAAAACATCTTTTAACGGAAAAATTGTGCCATACAAAAATTTTTGAAATTAGCTCTTCAATTTTATTTCGCTAGGGTTCTCTAGTACAACAACTGTATTTGACAACAAAATAGCGCTCAGTAGCAAAGCAGCTGGTCTTATTGGATTCATTTTGAGACAGTTTTCGATGAAGAATTGTCAAAAATAGAACTCTTACACCGAGTTTTGCTAGTTGAGAACGAGCTGGATTCTAAATACTACCGCAAACTTTATATAAAAAAAAAGGTTACAAGCTGAAAATAAATAACGAATCAGACTCCAGAAATCTATATTGTTATTTAACAGATACTGCAAAGTTGTTATAAAAGCCATGAACTTCCGAAATATTACAAAAATTTTATTTTTATATCAATTTTTTCTATATGATGGAGAAAAAAATTGACCCAATTCTAAGTTTTTGAACTCAAGTACGGCTCAAGCTGAGTTCAAATCAACAAACAGATCAAAAATCGGTTCACTCTACGAGGAGAAATTCCAACATAAATGTACCGTACCAAATGCCCAATTAGGACAAGTACGGGTCACGGATCGCTAAAATTGACCATCTGGACTACGTATAACTACATACAAAATATATATGGGGAGACTCCCCACTAACTGAGGAATTCAAAACACTCAACTTTCATAATATAGTTCAAAGCTTCAAGGTGTCACTGGTGTCACCCGCTGGTGTTAACCGCTTCTGGGGCTAAAATCGAGGGCAAGTTTACTGGCCAATTTCTCTAAAACGGCTGAACCAAAATGAACGCCCTTGGTAGCACTGTTTGTAGCACTGCTTGATATACGCATCATATTAAAAAATGAGCACAATCGGTACATTCTTCAAGGAGTTATAGCAATTATAAGGTACCGTACCAAATGCCCAAAAAAGCGAAGTGACCGCTCTGCAGAGTCAAAATTGACCATCTCAACTACATAAAATACTATATAAACTTTATATGGGGATACTCCTCACTAACTGAGGATTCCAAAACACTAACACTTGTTGGGTAAATCGCGCGTTTTGTTGTACCGAAATTTGGGTCACCCAGAATAGCCCGAAAATTCGGCCTATTTCAAATTTGAACATTAATAACTTTTTGATTAGGCCGATTTGGGAAACCATCCAAACAATGCAAGCAAGAGGGGTTCAGTGCTAACAAAATGCGACCACTCCCGTTTAATTTGGTTCAGTACTTTAGAAGTTATTAACAAAATACTGTTCTGTACCCCATTTTTTGGGCTAAAAGCGAAGCCCAAAATCTCCGGAACTGACGTAAAACAACGTGAAAAAGAGTTAGTGGCGCATTTGTGGACGTAATTCTGCTCCACTTTGACGTTCTGGGTCATGGAAAACCTTCATGGGGAGGTGGGAAAAAATTTCCCACCTCACCATGAAGGTTATGATGTTTTGTGTGTTTTGACATAAAACAACATCCACAGAAATTTGATGAAATCGTGAAAAAAGAAAAATTGTTGAATTAAATTCGTTATTCCATACAAGTAGCTCCAGGGACCTAAATGCTGCATAGAAAACACAAAATGCACGCTGAAAAACCTGTTCTTCGCTCAAAACAACAATAAGCGATCAAAATTTGAGAAATGTTATGTTTTTCAGCAATCACTGTTAAATTACCGTTCCACAAAACTTTTTTTAAGGAGAACACTAACAACTCCATCGAAGATCTGCCTGGAGGGAAGAGAATGTGTTATAATTTACCTATTTTGATTGTTATTTGACAGAGAAATAAGAAAAAGTCCAAAAACTGAGTGCCTTTTTTGTTCGACGAAAAAAACTTCGTTTACAACTTCATTGTTATTTGCTAAGGGCGATGCAAAAATTAGACTGCAAGGTACTAGCAGAGAGAGCTAAAAAAAACAAAACGCCACCTCATTTGTTCAATTTGATTGAGTACTTTAGGAGAAATCAATAAAACAATAAGCTGAAACCTGACTTTCGATCTCTGAAAAGACACAAATTAAAAGATAAGCAATGCAAAATGTTCCTCAGAACCTAATAAGATCTGTTCTATGACTGAAACAGCTTCTGGAATCCATAGACTGAAGCGTAAATAACAAAATTGTCAATTAATAACAAAGCCCAGTAGGAGAACAAAAGCATGAGTTCATAAAAACGCTTTGAAGAAATTAGTTTTTCAAATTTACACCTTAATAACTTTTTTGGTAAGATTGATTCAAAAAGTCAACTGAACGAGCAAGCAAGAAGGATTTTTACCCAACGAACTGAGGAACAAACGAACCTACACATGTAGCCCAAATCCGATTATCTGCGGTACGAATTTTTTGATGACCCAACAGGACCAAAATTTCGACTTTTTTCAAGTTTGAACCTGAATAACTTTTTTTACCATCCCCGTTATGAAAACCACCCAAATGTGCAGGCAAGTAAATTTCAGTACAAACAAAACGCGCCTAAGTTTGTTCAGTTTAAGGTAGTAGCTTTGGAGAAATCGACAAACAATTGAAACTTCCCCCGATTTCTAGGCTACGCTGAGACCTAATTTTTCTCGAAAATATCTGCAAAACGGCTATCAACGGCGCCTCGGACGTAATTCTGGATGCAATATAAATGCACTGCGTATCTACTGGACATCGAAGACTTCTACTGCGAAGTGGGAAAAAATTCGCACCTCGCCAATAAGACCAGGATGTTTTGTGTGTTTTCAAAAAAAACGAACTCACTGGAGTCTACGGATAACACCAAAAAGAGAAAATTGTCGAAATTGTATAAACTATTGATTGTTGTAGATTCGTAGACTTGAAAGGCGAACAAATAACCCAATGGGTATTTTCAAAAATGTCCTAATAAAAAAACATCTTTTAACGGAAAAATTGTGCCATACAAAAATTTTTGAAATTAGCTCTTCAATTTTATTTCGCTAGGGTTCTCTAGTACAACAACTGTATTTGACAACAAAATAGCGCTCAGTAGCAAAGCAGCTGGTCTTATTGGATTCATTTTGAGACAGTTTTCGATGAAGAATTATCAAAAATAGAACTCTTACACCGGGTTTTGCTAGTTGAGAACGAGCTGGATTCTAAATATTACCGCAAACTTGATATAAAAAAAAAGGTTACAAGCTGAAAATAAATAACGAATCAGACTCCAGAAATCTATATTGTTATTTAACAGATACTGCAAAGTTGTTATAAAAGCCATGAACTTCCGAAATATTACAAAAATTTTATTTTTATATCAATTTTTTCTATATGATGGAGCAAAAAATTGACCCAATCCTAAGTTTTTGAACTCTTGCTGTAATCTGATTTCAAATTTTAATTTTAGTTTTTGAAAAAACAAGTTGGATGGAAGTGAAACTGAATAGTGTTGAATGGAGACAAATGTAGTGCAAATATCGAAAATTCTTATTTTTAGATCAATTTTTTCTACATGATGGAGCAAAAATTCGACCCCCCAACCAGGTTTTTGAGTTCTTGCTGTAACATTCTTCCAAATTTTTTGTGCATTTTTTCTAAAAAAAATTAATTGGGTGCAAGTGTAACCGGAGAGTGTTGAAGGGAGACAAAATTAGTGACAATATCAAAAAACTTTGTTTTTAAATCATTTTTTCTAGATGATGGAGCAAAAAATCGACCCCCAGCATAGGTTTTCCAACACTAACTGTAAAATT